>NW_027615637.1:0-2500 GCF_965212315.1 Lampetra planeri
ACGGCAACGGGGGCGGCCAGAACCACCAACGCCTCGTCCGGCACACGGTGGTGATGGTGATGGTGGTGGTGACGGTGACGGTGGTGATGGTGGTGGTGATGGTGGTGGTGGTGATGATGGCGGTGGTGGTGGTGGTGACGGTGGTGGTGACGGTGGTGGTGGTGGTGGTGGTGACGGTGGTGATGGTGGTGGTGATGGTGGTGGTGGTGATGATGGCGGTGGTGGTGGTGACGGTGGCGGTGGTGGTGGGTGACGGTGGTGGTGATGGTGGTGGTGGTGACGGTGGTGGTGGTGGTGACGGTGGTGACGGTGGTGACGGTGGTGATGGTGGTGGTGGTGATGGTGGTGGTGACGGTGGTGATGGTGGTGATGGTCTGCAGGTGGTGGTGGAGCGCAAGGTGAAGAAGGAGCTGGGGCTGAGTCGGCACGACCTGGGCCGGGACAAATTCATTGAGCACGTGTGGGCCTGGAAGAGGGAGTGAGTGGGACACACACACACAGACACACACGCACAGACACACACACACAGACACACACACACACAGACACACACACACAGACACACAGACACACACACAGACACACACACACAGACACACACAGACACACACACACACACAGACACACACACACACAGACACACACACACACAGACACACACACAGACACACACACCCCCATAGACACCCTCCATAGACACACACACACACAGACACACAGAGACACACACAGACACACACACAGACACACAGACACACACACACAGACACACACAGACACACACACACACAGACACACAGACACACACACACACAGACACACAGACACACACACACAGACACACACTCAGACACACACACACAGACACACAGACACACACACACAGACACACAGACACACACACACAGACACACACAGACACACACACACACAGACACACACACAGACACACAGACACACACACACAGACACACACTCAGACACACACTCAGACACACACACAGACACACACACACACAGACACACACACAGACATACACAGACACACACACACACACAGACACACACACACAGACACACACACACACAGACAGACACACACACACACAGACACACACACACAGACACACACACACACAGACACACAGACACACACTCAGACACACACACACAGACACATGCAGACACACACACACAGACACAGACACACACACACACAGACACACACACACACACACCCCCATAGACCCCCCCCGTAGACACCCCCCGTAGACACCCCCCCGTGGTTGTTGTGGTTGTTGATTGTTGTGGTTGTTGATTGTTGTGGTTGTGGTGGTTGCAGAAAGGGCGACCGCATTTACCATCAGCTGAGGACCCTGGGCTCCTCTCTGGACTGGGACCGTGCCTGCTTCACCATGGACCCCCGTGAGCCACCACCACCACAACCACCACAACCACCACCACCCCCACAACCACCACCACCCCCCACAACCACCACAACCACCACAACCACCACCACCACAACCACCACCACAACCACAACCACCACCACAACCACCACCACCACAACCACCACCACAACCACCACAACCACCACCACCACAACCACCACAACCACCACAACCACCACCACCACAACCACCACAACCACCACAACCACCACCACAACCACCACCACAACCACCACCACCACAACCACCACCACAACCACCACAACCACCACCACCACAACCACAACCACCAGCAGCAACCACCAGACACAAGACAAAGCTCCCCCCGTGTAGCCTCAACAGACTATAGGGGCAAGTGCTGTTAGCGAGTAGCAGCACCTATGAAGGCTACCGGCACTGTGGCACACGAGGGGGTGGGTGGCCAGCACCACGCCCGGCCGCCTTTGTCTCCCCAGTGGAGACGTTTACTACCACGCACCACAGCAGCAGCAGCAGGTACTCGTTTGAGGGCTGAGTCGACCTAGGGGAGGACCGGTGTTGGCCTCGAGCGGGAATCGAACTCGGGTCGCCTGGGTTTCGTAGCGCAGCGTAGCGCTAAACACTACTGCCGCACACACAGACACGCACGTGCACACACACAGACACGCACACAACAACAACAACAAACGCCATTCGTCACCACGACGCTTGTGCCAGGCTAGGTGCACGTTGAGGCCACGTGAAGTGTCGAACGCCCGCTGGCAGGAGGTCACGGGGCAGACCCAGCAGGTGCCACGGGTCGACTGACCGAGATGACTGGCTGATGCACCACCTGTGCCCCCTACTGTGCCAACACACACACGCACACACGTGCACACACCAGAGGTGTGGACTCGAGTCATGTGACTTGGACTCGAGTCAGACTCGAGTCATGAATTTGATGACTTGCGACTCGACTTGGACTTGCATAACAATGACTTTGTCCCACCTCTGGCACACACACACGTGCACACACACACACGTACACACGCACACATGCACGCGCACACACACACGCGCACACGTGTACA
>NW_027615637.1:5000-37869 GCF_965212315.1 Lampetra planeri
CCATCATCACCGACGTCATCACCATCATCACCGACATCATCATCATCATCATCACCAACATCACCATCATCACCGACGTCATCATCATCATCACCGACGTCATCACCATCATCACCGACGTCATCATCATCATCGCCATCATCACCATCATCACCGACGTCATCATCACCATCATCACCATCGTCATCACCATCATCGCCACCATCATCATCGCCATCATCACCATCATCACCATCATCATCACCATCATCACCATCATCACCATCATCGCCACCATCATCATCATCACCATCATCACCATCATCACCATCATCACCATCATCATCATCATCATCACCATTATCATCATCATCACCATCACCATCATCACCATCACCATCATCACCATCATCATCACCATCACCATCATCACCATCATCCTAGATTTGAAGCTTTCGCGACTGCAAGGAATCACACTCTTAGGTTTATTCGGTAAAGTGACGTAGGTGAAAAAATAAAAAAATACAATTCAAATTAATAAAAGTAATAATAGAAATAAAATAAAATCATAAATCACGACGTTTCGGAGGCAACACAAGTCTCCGTCATCAGTTGGGACCGTCACAGCCACATTTACTGTATCAACGACATCATCATCATCATCATCATCGGGTTTCTGTAGGTCTATATGGGTCTACGGGGTTTCTGTAGGTCTATATGGGTCTATGGGGTTTCTGTAGGTCTATATAGGTCTATGGGGTGTCTATGGGGTTTTTGTAGGTCTATATGGGTCTATGGGGTTTCTGTAGGTCTATATGGGTCTATGGGGTGTCTATATGGGTCTATGGGGTGTCTATAGGGTTTCTGTAGGTCTATATGGGTCTACGGGGGGTCTATGAGGTCTGTTGTGGGTGCCTGTGGCTCTGAAATTGAGCGGAGACGGCACCCCGCCGATGACAGCGCACTTGCCCCGACAGACTGTGGAAGGCTACCTGGGGTGGTGGGGGTGCCTTTGTCTTTGTAGGTGGACAAGAGGGAGCTGAGCGGCCGCACGCTGCTGCCTGTGCCCGGGTACTCGGGGAAGGTCGAGTTCGGAGTCCTGGTGTCGTTCGCCTACAAGGTGGAGGACTCAGGTGAGGGTGTGGGTGGTGGTGGTGAGGGTGGTGGTGGTGGTGAGGGTGGTGGTGATGAGGGTGGTGGTGGTGAGGGTGGTGGTGGTGAGGGTGGGGGTGGTGGTGGTGAGGGTGGTGGTGGTGGTGGTGAGGAGTCCTGGTGTCGTTCGCCTACAAGGTGGAGGACTCAGGTGAGGGTGAGGGTGGTGGTGGTGAGGGTGGTGGTGGTGGTGGTGGTGAGGAGTCCTGGTGTCGTTCGCCTACAAGGTGGAGGACTCAGGTGAGGGTGTGGGTGGTGAGGGTGGTGGTGGTGGTGGTGAGGGTGGGGGTGGTGGTGAGGGTGGTGAGGAGTCCTGGTGTCGTTCGCCTACAAGGTGGAGGACTCAGGTGAGGGTGAGGGTGGTGGTGGTGGTGAAGGTGAGGGTGGTGGTGAGGGTGGTGGTGATGAGGGTGGTGGTGGTGAGGGTGGTGGTGGTGAGGGTGGGGGTGGTGGTGGTGAGGGTGGTGGTGGTGGTGGTGAGGAGTCCTGGTGTCGTTCGCCTACAAGGTGGAGGACTCAGGTGAGGGTGAGGGTGGTGGTGGTGAGGGTGGTGGTGGTGGTGGTGGTGAGGAGTCCTGGTGTCGTTCGCCTACAAGGTGGAGGACTCAGGTGAGGGTGTGGGTGGTGAGGGTGGTGGTGGTGGTGGTGAGGGTGGGGGTGGTGGTGAGGGTGGTGAGGAGTCCTGGTGTCGTTCGCCTACAAGGTGGAGGACTCAGGTGAGGGTGAGGGTGGTGGTGGTGGTGAAGGTGAGGGTGGTGGTGAGGGTGGTGGTGATGAGGGTGGTGGTGGTGAGGGTGGTGGTGGTGAGGGTGGGGGTGGTGGTGGTGAGGGTGGTGGTGGTGGTGGTGAGGAGTCCTGGTGTCGTTCGCCTACAAGGTGGAGGACTCAGGTGAGGGTGAGGGTGGTGGTGGTGAGGGTGGTGGTGGTGGTGGTGGTGAGGAGTCCTGGTGTCGTTCGCCTACAAGGTGGAGGACTCAGGTGAGGGTGAGGGTGGTGGTGGTGGTGAAGGTGAGGGTGGTGGTGAGGGTGGTGGTGGTGATGAGGGTGGTGGTGGTGAGGGTGGTGGTGGTGAGGGTGGGGGTGGTGGTGAGGGTGGTGGTGGTGGTGGTGGTGGTGAGGAGTCCTGGTGTCGTTCGCCTACAAGGTGGAGGACTCAGGTGAGGGTGAGGGTGGTGGTGGTGGTGGTGAGGGTGGTGGTGGTGAGGGTGGTGGTGGTGGTGAGGGTGGTGGTGGTGGTGAGGGTGGTGGTGGTGGTGGTGGTGGTGAGGGTGGTGGTGGTGAGGGTGGTGGTGGTGGTGAGGAGTCCTGGTGTCGTTCGCCTACAAGATGGAGGACTCAGGTGAGGGTGGTGGTGGTGGTGGTGAGGGTGGTGGTGGTGGTGAGGGTGGGGGTGGTGGTGAGGGTGGTGGTGGTGGTGGTGGTGGTGAGGAGTCTTGGTGTCGTTCGCCTACAAGGTGGAGGACTCAGGTGAGGGTGAGGGTGGTGGTGGTGGTGAGGGTGAGGGTGGTGGTGAGGGTGGTGGTGGTGAGGGTGGTGGTGGTGAGGGTGGTGGTGGTGAGGGTGGGGGTGGTGGTGAGGGTGGTGGTGGTGGTGGTGGTGAGGAGTCCTGGTGTCGTTCGCCTACAAGGTGGAGGACTCAGGTGAGGGTGGTGGTGGTGGTGGTGAGGGTGGTGGTGGTGGTGAGGGTGGTGGTGGTGAGGGTGGTGGTGAGGGTGGGGGTGGTGGTGAGGGTGGTGGTGATGGTGAGGGTGGTGGTGGTGAGGGTGGGGGTGATGGTGAGGGTGGTGGTGAGGGTGGTGGTGGTGGTGAGGGTGGTGGTGGTGGTGAGGGTGGTGGTGGTGAGGGTGGTGGTGGTGGTGGTGAGGGTGGTGGTGGTGAGGGTGGTGGTGGTGAGGGTGGGGGTGGTGGTGGTGGTGGTGGTGGTGAGGAGTCCTGGTGTCGTTCGCCTACAAGGTGGAGGACTCAGGTGAGGGTGGTGGTGGTGGTGAGGGTGGTGGTGGTGAGGGTGGGGGTGGTGGTGAGGGTGGTGGTGGTGAGGGTGGGGGTGGTGGTGAGGGTGGGGGTGGTGGTGAGGGTGGGGGTGGTGGTGAGGGTGGTGGTGAGGAGTCCTGGTGTCGTTCGCCTACAAGGTGGAGGACTCAGGTGAGGGTGGTGGTGGTGAGGGTGGTGGTGAGGGTGGTGGTGAGGGTGGTGGTGGTGAGGGTGGTGGTGGTGAGGGTGGGGGTGGTGGTGGTGGTGGTGGTGAGGAGTCCTGGTGTCGTTCGCCTACAAGGTGGAGGACTCAGGTGAGGGTGGTGGTGGTGAGGGTGAGGGTAGTGGTGAGGGTGGTGAGGGTGGGGGGTGGTGGTGAGGGTGGTGGTGGTGGTGGTGAGGGTGGTGGTGGTGAGGAGTCCTGGTGTCCTTCGCCTACAAGGTGGAGGACTCAGGTGAGGGTGAGGGTGGTGGTGAGGGTGGTGAGGGTGGTGGTGGTGGTGGTGGTGGTGGTGAGGGTGGTGGGGGTGGTGGTGAGGGTGGTGGTGGTGGTGAGGGTGGTGGTGGTGGTGAGGGTGGTGGTGGTGAGGGTGGTGGTGGTGAGGGTGATGGTGGTGGTGGTGAGGGTGGTGGTGGTGAGGGTGGTGGTGAGGGTGGTGGTGGTGAGGGTGAGTGTGGTGGTGATGGTGGTGGTGGTGAGGAGTCCTGGTGTCGTTCGCCTACAAGGTGGAGGACTCAGGTGAGGGTGAGGGTGGTGGTGGTGGTGAGGGTGGTGGTGGTGGTGGTGAGGGTGGTGGTGGTGAGGGTGGTGGTGGTGGTGGTAAGGGTGAGGGTGGTGGTGGTAAGGGTGGTGGTGGTGAGGGTGGTGGTGGTGGTGAGGGTGGTGGTGGTGAGGGTGGTGGTGGTGAGGGTGGTGGTGGTGAGGGTGGTGGTGGTGAGGGTGGTGGTGGTGAGGGTGGTGGTGGTAGTGGTGAGGGTGGTGAGGGTGGTGGTGGTGGTAGTGGTGAGGGTGGTAGTGGTGAGGGTGGTGGTGGTGAGGGTGGTGAGGGTGGTGGTGGTGGTGGGGGGTGGTGGTGAGGGTGGTGGTGGTGGTGGTGGTGAGGGTGAGTGTGGTGGTGATGGTGGTGGTGGTGAGGAGTCCTGGTGTCCTTCGCCTACAAGGTGGAGGACTCAGGTGAGGGTGGTGAGGGTGAGGGTGGTGATGGTGGTGGTGAGTGTGGTGGTGGTGGTGGTGGTGAGGGTGAGGGTGGTGGTGAGGGTGGTGGTGAGGGTGGTGGTGAGTGTGGTGGTGGTGGTGGTGAGGGTGGTGGTGGTGGTGGTGGTGAGGGTGGTGGTGGTGGTCTCCCCCGTGTCTCCCCGTGTCTCCCCCCGTGTCTCACTGCGTCTCCCCGTGTCTCACCGTGTCTCCCCGTGTCTCCCCGTTTCTCCCCCGTGTCTCCCCGTGTCTCCCCGTGTCTCCCCGTGTCTCCCCGTTTCTCCCCCGTGTCTCCCCGTGTCTCACCGTGTCTCCCCGTGTCTCCCCGTTTCTCCCCCGTGTCTCCCCGTGTCTCCCCGTGTCTCCCCGTGTCTCCCCGTGTCTCCCCGTTTCTCCCCCGTGTCTCCCCGTGTCTCCCCGTGTCTCCCCGTGTCTCCCCGTTTCTCCCCGTTTCTCCCCCGTGTCTCCCCGTTTCTCCCCCGTGTCTCCCCGTGTCTCCCCGTGTCTCCCCGTTTCTCCCCCGTGTCTCCCCGTGTCTCCCCGTGTCTCCCCGTTTCTCCCCGTTTCTCCCCGTGTCTCCCCGTGTCTCCCCGTGTCTCCCCGCGTCTCCCCCGCGTCTCCCCCGTGTCTCCCCGTGTCTCCCCCGTGTCTCCCCGTTTCTCCCCCGTGTCTCCCCGTGTCTCCCCGTGTCTCTCCGTTTCTCCCCCGTGTCTCCCTGCGTCTCACCCTTGTCTCCCCGTGTCTCCCCCGCGTCTCCCCCTGTCCCCCCGTGTCTCCCCGTGTCTTCCTCGTGTCTCCCCGCTTCCCCCCCGTGTCTCCCCGTGTCTTCCTCGTGTCTCTCCACGTGTCTCCCCGTGTCTCCCCGCGTCTCCCCCGCGTCTCCCCGCGTCTCTCCTGTGTCTCCCTGCGTCTCACCCTTGTCTCCATTCACGTCTCACCCTTGTCTCCCCCCCCCCCCCCTTGTCCCCCCCCCCCTTGTCTCCCCCCCTTGTCCCTCCGGCGTAGACGAGGAGGTGGTGGGTGGCGACGACGCGAGTGGAGACCATGCTGGGAGACACGGGCGTCGCAGTCCACCCCGACGATCCCCGCTACACGGTGAGGTCACGGGGGGTCACGGCCGGTCGACACCGGTCACGGGAGGTCATGGGAGGTCGCGGGAGGTAACGGGAGGTCACGGCAGGTCATGGGAGGTCACGGCAGGTCTCGGTGGTTTGCGTCTCTTTCTGTGGCCATAGTGAACATTGTGGTTGATGTTGTGGTCGACGCGTTGGTTGATGGGGTCAACGTGGTGGTGGTTGTTGCATTGGCTAATGGGGTTAACGTGGTGGTGGTGGTTGATGGGGTTAACGTGGTGGTTGTCGTGGTGCTGGTTGATGGAGTTAACATGGTGGTAGTGGTGGTGGTTGATGGGGTTAACATGGTGGTGGTTGATGGGGTTAACGTGGTGGTGGTTGTTGCATTGGCTAATGGGGTTAACGTGGTGGTGGTGGTTGATGGGGTTAACGTGGTGGTTGTCGTGGTGCTGGTTGATGGAGTTAACATGGTGGTGGTGGTTGATGGGGTTAACATGGTGGTCGTTGATGGGGTTAACGTGGTGGTGGTTGATGGGGTTAACGTGGTGGTGGTGGTTGATGGGGTTATCGTGGTGGTGGTGGTGGTTGATGGGGTTAACGTGGTGGTGGTGGTTGATGGGGTTATCGTGGTGGTGGTGGTGGTTGATGGGGTTAACGTGGTGGTGGTGGTGGTTGATGGGGTTAACGTGGTGGTGGTGGTGGTGGTGGTTGATGGGGTTAACGTGGTGGTGGTGGTGGTGGTGGTTGATGGGGTTAACATGGTGGTGGTTGATGGGGTTAACGTGGTGGTGGTTGATGGGGTTAACGTGGTGGTGGTGGTTGATGGGGTTATCGTGGTGGTGGTGGTGGTTGATGGGGTTAACGTGGTGGTGGTGGTGGTGGTGGTTGATGGGGTTAACGTGGTGGTGGTGGTGGTGGTGGTTGATGGGGTTAACATGGTGGTGGTTGATGGGGTTAACGTGGTGGTGGTTGATGGGGTTAACGTGGTGGTGGTGGTGGTGGTTGATGGAGTTAACATGGTGGTGGTGGTTGATGGGGTCAACGTGGTGGTGGTTGATGGGGTTAACGTGGTGGTGGTGGTGGTGGTGGTGGTTGAGGGGGTTAACGTGGTGGTGGTTGTGGTGGTGGTGGTGGTGGTTGTTGCGGCTGACAGCACCTGCGAGGTCGCTTCGTGCTGCACCCGTTCTGCGGCCGCCGCCTGCCCATCGTCCACGACGACTTCGTGGACACCAACTTCGGGACAGGTGACCCACCCCCACCCACCCCCCACCCCCCCCACACCCCACCCCCCATCCCCCCACCCCCCCACCCACCCACACGGCCACCCCCCACCCACACGGCCACCGTGACCCCACCCCCCCACCCACCCACCCACCCCACCCCACCCACCCCCCACCTCCCCACCCACCCCCCACCTCCCCACCCACCCACTCAACCCCCCACCCACCGTGAACTCACCCACACGGCCACACTTTGCCCATTATGAGCCGACAGACACAGCGAGACAAAGACAGACAGAGAGACACAGACAGACAGACGTGTATGTGTGTATGTACATACGTGCGTGTGCGTACGTGCGTGTGCGTACGTGCGTGTGTGTGCGTACGTGTACACGTGTGTGTGCGTGCATGTATATACGTGTGTGCGTGCGTGTGTGTGCGTGCATGCGTGCGTGCGTGTGTGTACGTGTGCGTGTGTGCGTGCGTGTGTGTGGGTGCGTGTGTGTGCGCGTGTGTATGTAAGTGTGCGTGTGTGCGTGTGTACACGTGTGTACGTGTGTGTGTATGTACGTGTGTGTATGTGTGTGTGTACGTGTGCGCGTGTGTGTGTATGTACGTATGTATGTGTGTGTGTGTGCGTGTGTGTGCGCCAGGCGCGGTGAAACTCACTCCGGGTCACGACCCCACGGACTTTGAGTGCGGGTCGCGGCACGGCCTGGAGACCGTCACCATCCTGGACTCGAGCGGCACCCTCATCAACGTGCCGCCACCCTTCCTGGTGAGCCGGCACCGCCACCATCGCCACGGTGACCACGGTGGTGGCGGTGGTGGTGACGACGGTGACCGTGGTGGGTGGCGGTGGTGGTGGTGGTGGTGGTGTTGATGATGATGATGGTGGTGGTGGTGGTGACAACGACGGTGACCCGTGGTGGTGGTGGTGACGATGGTGGTGTTGATGATGATGATGGTGGTGATGGTGGTGATGGTGGCGATGGTGATGGTGGCGATGGTGGTGATGGTGATGATGGTGGTGGTGATGGTGGTGATGGTGGTGGTGGTGTTGGTGATGACGGTGGTGATGGTGTTGATGTTGATGATGGTGGTGATGGTGGTGATGATGGTTGCGATGATAATGTGATGATGGTGGTGATGGTGGTGATGGTGGCGATGGTGGTGGTGGTGGTGGTGGTGGTGGTGATGGTGGCAATGGTGGTGATGGTGGCGATGATGGTGGTGATGGTGTTGATGGTGGTGTTGATGTTGATGGTGGTGTTGATGGTGGTGGTGATGGTGTTAATGATGATGATGATGGTGGTGGTGATGGTGTTGATGATGATGATGGTGGTGATGGTGATGGTGGTGATGGTGATGATGATGGTGATGTTGATGGTGTTGATGGTGGTGATGGTGGTGGTGATGTTGGTGTAGGGGATGCGCAGGTTTGACGCTAGGGTGTCGGTGCTGCGTGCGCTGGAGGAACGTGGTTTGGCACGCGGAGTCACCGACAACCCCATGGTGGTGCCCATCTGCAGGTGACCATCACCAACATCACCAACATCATCACCAACATCACCAACATCATCACCAACATCACCATCACCAACATCATCATCATCACTACCATCATCATCACCACCAACATCATCATCACCACCATCACCACCATCATCGTCACCATCATCATCACTGCCATCAACAACATCACCAACATCACCACCACCATCATCATCATCATCATCGTTACCATCATCATCGTTACCACCATCAACATCGCCACCAACATCACCACCAACATCACCAACATCACCAATATCACCACCACCACCATCATCGTCACCACCATCATCGTCACCACCATCAACATCGCCACCAACATCACCAACATCACCAACATCACCACCACCATCACCATCATCGTCACCACCATCATCGTCACCACCATCATCATCTTCACCAACATCACCACCAGCATCATCATCATCACCACCATCAACACTACTATCAACATTGTCACCATCACCACCACCGTCACCGTCACCAACATCACCACCATCGCCACCATCAACATCTTCACCAACATCACCACCACCACCATCATCGTCACCACCATCATCATCTTCACCAACATCACCACCATCATCATCATCACTGCCATCAACATCTTCACCAACATCACCACCATCATCGTCACCACCATCATCATCACTACCATCAACATTGTCACCATCACCACCGTCGCCACCATCAACATCGTCACCAACATCACCAACATCACCACCACCACCATCATCACCAACATCACCACCACCGCCAACATCGCCAACATCACCACCACCATCGCCGCCGCCACCACCAACATCACCAACATCACCATCATCACCAACATCACCACCAGCACCATCATCGTTACCATCACCAGCACCACCAGCACCACCACTGTCGTCGCCGCCACCACCATCACCACCATCACCAACATCACCAACATCACCACCATCACCAACATCACCAACATCACCAACATCACCGCCGCCCTCTCCCCGCCCGCAGTCGCTCCAAGGACGTGGTGGAGCCGCTGCTGCGGCCCCAGTGGTACGTCCGCTGTGCCGACATGGCCGCCGCCGCATCGGCCTCGGTGCGCAGCGGCGAGCTCGCCATCGTGCCGCACGCCTTCCGCAAGACGTGGTTCTCCTGGATGGACAACATCAGGTGCGGGGACACAGTCGGGGGTTTGTGTGCGGAAGAAACTAAACGTGGGCGCGCGGTGTGACGCACACCAGCTGCGATTACTACGGCTGAGGGCCATGTGTTGTGACGACGGTGGATGATGATGATGTTGGGTGGGTGGGTGGGTGAGTGGGTGGGTGGGTGGGTGGGTGGGTGGGTGAGTGGGTGGGTGAGTGGGTGGGTGGGTGGGTGAGTGGGTGAGTGAGTGGGTGGGTGGGTGGGTGGGTGGGTGGGTGAGTGGGTGAGTGGGTGGGTGGGTGAGTGAGTGAGTGGGTGGGTGGGTGGGTGGGTGGATGAGTGGGTGGGTGAGTGAGTGGGTGGGTGGGTGGGTGAGTGGGTGAGTGGGTGGGTTGGTGAGTGGGTGGGTGGGTGAGGGAGTGGGTGGGTAGGTGGGTGGGTGAGTGAGTGGGTGAGTGGGTGAGTGAGTGGGTGAGTGGGTTGGTGAGTGGGTGGGTGGGTGAGTGGGTGGGTGGGTGGGTGAGTGGGTGGGTGGGTGGGTGGATGGGTGGGTGAGTGGGTAGGTGAGTGATTGGGTGGGTGAGTGATTGAGTGGGTGGGTGAGTGATTGAGTGGGTGGGTGAGTGGGTGGGTGGGTGAGTGAGTGAGTGAGTGAGTGGGTGGGTGAGTGGGTGGGTGGGTGGGTGGGTGGGTGAGTGGGTGGGTGGGTGAGTGGGTGGGTGAGTGATTGAGTGAGTGGATGGGTGGGTGAGTGAGTGGGTGGGTGGATGGGTGGGTGAGTGGGTGGGTGGGTGAGTGGGTGGGTGGGTGAGTGAGTGGGTGAGTGGGTGGGTGGGTTGGGTGGGTGGGTGGGTGGGTGAGTGGGTGGGTGGGTGGGTGAGTGGGTGGGTGGGTGGGTGGGTGAGTGGGTGGGTGGGTGAGTGGGTGGGTGGGTGAGTGAGTGGGTGGGTGGGTGAGTGGGTGGGTGGGTGGGTGAGTGAGTGGGTGGGTGGGTGGGTGGGTGAGTGGGTGGGTGAGTGAGTGGGTGGGTGGGTGGATGAGTGGGTGGGTGAGTGAGTGGGTAGGTGGGTGGGTGAGTGGGTGAGTGGGTGGGTTGGTGAGTGGGTGGGTGAGTGGGTGGGTGAGTGAGTGGGTGAGTGGGTGAGTGAGTGGGTGAGTGGGTGGGTGGGTGAGTGGGTGGGTGGGTGGGTGGGTGAGTGGGTGGGTGGGTGGATGGGTGATTGAGTGGGTGGGTGAGTGATTGAGTGGGTGGGTGAGTGAGTGGGTGGGTGGGTGAGTGAGTGGGTGGGTGAGTGGGTGGGTGGGTGGGTGGGTGAGTGGGTGAGTGGGTGGGTGGGTGGGTGGGTGAGTGATTGAGTGAGTGGGTGGGTGGGTGGGTGAGTGGGTGGATGGGTGGGTGAGTGGGTGGGTGAGTGGGTGGGTGGGTGAGTGAGTGGGTGAGTGGGTGGGTGGGTTGGGTGAGTGGGTGGGTGGGTGGGTGAGTGGGTGGGTGGGTGAGTGAGTGAGTGGGTTGGTGGGTGAGTGAGTGGGTGGGTGGGTGAGTGGGTGAGTGGGTGGGTAGGTGAGTGGGTGGGTGAGTGAGTGAGTGGGTGAGTGAGTGATTGAGTGGGTGGGTGAGTGAGTGTTTGAGTGGGTGGGTGAGTGATTGAGTGGGTGAGTGATTGAGTGAGTGATTGAGTGAGTGATTGAGTGAGTGATTGAGTGAGTGATTGAGTGAGTGATTGAGTGGGTGAGTGAGTGATTGGGTGAGTGGGTGGGTGAGTGATTGAGTGAGTGATTGAGTGGCTGAGTGAGTGAGTGAGCGGGGTAGGTGGCTGGCTGCGCGTTTGAGCGTGCATGGCTGTTACCATTGAAGGGTGACACGCACGCCTCTGTATCTGTGTCGCGTGGCCGCGCTCCTGCTGATGATCTCGGTGAACGTCGGCGCCGATCCGGCCGCCCCGTGTGCCCACAGGGACTGGTGCATCTCCCGGCAGCTGTGGTGGGGGCATCGCATCCCCGCGTACCATGTGACCATCCAGGGGGGCGGCCACACCACCGCCAGCCCGGTGAGACACTCGGCACTACCGCACGGCGGTGGTGGCGGTGGTGGTTGTGGTGGTTGTTGTGGCGGTGGTTGTGGTTGTTGTTGTGGTGGTGACGGTGGTGGATGCAGGGTGACGATGTGGATGAGCTGTGGGTGAGCGGTGGTTGTTGTTGTGGTTGTTGTGGTGGTCATGGTGGTGGTGACGGTGGTGGTGCTGGATGCAGGGTGACGATTTGGATGAGCTGTGGGTGAGCGGCGGTTGTTGTTGTGGTTGTTGTTGTGGTGGTGGTGGATGCAGGGTGACGATGTGGACGAGCTGTGGGTGAGTGGTGGTTGTGGTGGTGGTTGTGGTGGTGGTTGTTGTGGTTGTTGTTGTGGTGGTGACGGTGGTGGTTACGGTGGTGGATGCAGGATGACGATGTGGACGAGCTGTGGGTGAGCGGTGGTTGTGGTGGTTGTGGTTGTGGTGGTGACGGTGGTGGTGGTTGTTGTTGTTGTGATGGTGGTGGACGCAGGGTGACGATGTGGACGAGCTGTGGGTGAGCGGGCGCTCGGAGGAGGAGGCGAGGGCAAAAGCGGCGAAGAAATTCAACGTTGACCCCCAGCTCATCCAACTGCGGCAAGGTGACCCCCACCGTGACCCCACCGTGACCCCACCGTGACCCCATCGTGACCCCCCCCACCGTGACCCCACCGTGACCCCCCCATCGTGACCCCATCGTGACCCCACCGTGACCCCCATCATGACCCCCACCGTGACCCTACCATGACCCCATCGTGACCCCCATCGTGGTCATCACCACCAGCAATTGCAACATCGCCCTGAACGTCGTCAGCATTCGCATCGTCGCCATCAACAACGCGCTCAACACCGCCACCGTTATGAGCAGCCTACACCCACATTGTGGCGGCGGCGGTGGTGATGGTGGTGGCGATGGTGGCGATGACGATGGTAGTGGTGGTGACAATGGTGATGGTGGTGGTGGTGGTGACGGTGACGGTGGTGATGGTGGTGGTGATGGTGGTGGTGGTGGTGGCGATGACGATGGTAGTGGTGGTGACAATGGTGATGGTGGTGGTGATGGTGACGGTGGCAATGACGATGGTAGTGGTGGTGACGATGGTGGTGGTGGTGATGGAGGCAGTGACGATGGTGGTGGTGGTGGTGGTGGTGATGATGGTGGTGGTGGTGGTGATGATGGTGACGGTGGCGATGACAATGGTAGTGGTGGTGACGATGGTGACGGTGGTGATGACGGTGGTAATGGTGGTGACGATGGTGATGGTGGTGACGATGGTGACGGTGGTGATGACGGTGGTAATGGTGGTGACAATGGTGATGGTGGTGGTGATGATGGTGATGGTGGCGATGACGATGGTAGTGGTGGTGATGATGGTGATGGTGGTGGTGATGATGGCGATGGTGGCGATGACGGTGGTAGTGGTGGTGATGATGGTGATGATGGTGATGATGGTGATGATGGTGGTGACGTTGATGACGGTGGTGGTGGTTGTGGTGGTGATGGTGATGCTCTATCCACTGCTTGCACTGATTGTGTTCACCCTGTGTCCTTGTTGTCGTTGTTGTTGTGGTTGTTGTTGTTGTTGTGCTTGTTGTTGTTGTGGTTGTTGTTGTTGTTGTTGCAGACGAGGATGTGCTGGACACGTGGTTCTCATCCGGACTCTTCCCCTTCTCCATCTTCGGTTGGCCCGACGAGGTGAGATGGTAGTGGAGATGGTGATGGTGATGACGATGGTGGTGGAGATGGTGATGGTGATGGTGGTGGAGATGGTGATGGTGATGATGATGACGATGGTGATGACGATGGTGGTGGAGATGGCGATGGTGGTGGAGATGGTGATGACGATGGTGATGACGATGATGATGGTGATGACGATGGTGGTGGAGATGGCGATGACGATGGTGATGACGATGACGATGACGATGGCGATGACGATGGCGATGACGATGGCGATGGCGATGGCGATGACGATGGCGATGACGATGGCGATGACGATGACGATGGTGATGACGATGGTGATGACGATGGTGATGACGATGGTGGTGGAGATGGCGATGATGATGACGATGGTGATGACGATGGTGGTGGAGATGGCGATGATGATGGTGATGACGATGGTGGTGGAGATGGCGATGGTGATGACGATGGTGATGACGATGGCGATGACGATGGTGATGACGATGGTGATGACGATGGTGATGACGATGGTGATGACGATGGTGATGACGATGGTGATGACGATGGTGATGACGATGGTGATGCCGGTGACGATGTTGCTGGTAGTGACGATTGGTGCTGGTAGTGACGATGGTGCTGGTAGTGACGATGGTGGTGACGATGGCGATGACGATGATGATGGTGATGACGATGGTGATGATGATGGTGATGACGATGGTGATGACGATGGTGACGATGGTGATGACGATGGTGATGACGATGGTGACGATGTTGCTGGTGGTGACGATGGTGACGACGTAGACGGAAGAGCTGCGCGTGTTCTACCCGGGCGCGCTGCTGGAGACGGGTCACGACATCCTCTTCTTCTGGGTGGCGCGGATGGTCATGCTGGGACTGCGGCTGCTCGGGAAGCTGCCCTTCAAGGAGGTGGGCGCGTCACGTTGTGCCGTGTCTCTCTGTGTGTTCACGATGTGCCGTGTCCCTCTCTGTGTTCACATTGTGCCGTGTCTCTCTCTGTGTTCACGATGTGCCGTGTGTCTCTGTGTTCACGATGTGCCGTGTCCCTCTCTGTGTTCACGATGTGCCGTGTCTCTCTCTGTGTTTACGTTGTGCCGTGTGTCTCTCTGTGTTCACGATGTGCCGTGTCTCTCTCTGTGTTCACGTTGTGCCGTGTCTCTCTCTGTGTTCACATTGTGCCGTGTCTCTCTCTGTGTTCACGATGTGCCGTGTGTCTCTGTGTTCACGATGTGCCGTGTCCCTCTCTGTGTTCACGATGTGCCGTGTCTCTCTCTGTGTTCACGTTGTGCCGTGTGTCTCTC
Organism: Lampetra planeri; assembly: GCF_965212315.1. Lineage (NCBI taxonomy): Eukaryota > Metazoa > Chordata > Hyperoartia > Petromyzontiformes > Petromyzontidae > Lampetra > Lampetra planeri. The sequence continues at coordinate 19,318 of NW_027615637.1, forward strand.
TGTGTTCACGATGTGCCGTGTCTCTCTCTGTGTTCACGTTGTGCCGTGTCTCTCTCTGTGTTCACGATGTGCCGTGTGTCTCTCTGTGTTCACGATGTGCCGTGTCCCTCTCTGTGTTCACGATGTGCCGTGTCCCTCTCTGTGTTCACGATGTGCCGTGTCTCTCTCTGTGTTCACGATGTGCCGTGTCCCTCTCTGTGTTCACGATGTGCCGTGTCTCTCTCTGTGTTCACGATGTGCCGTGTCCCTCTCTGTGTTCACGATGTGCCGTGTCTCTCTCTGTGTTCACGATGTGCCGTGTCCCTCTCTGTGTTCACGATGTGCCGTGTCTCTCTCTGTGTTCACGATGTGCCGTGTCTCTCTCTGTGTTCACGATGTGCCGTGTCCCTCTCTGTGTTCACGTTGTGCCGTGTCTCTCTCTGTGTTCACGTTGTGCCGTGTCCCTCTCTGTGTTCACGTTGTGCCGTGTCTCTCTCTGTGTTCACGTTGTGCCGTGTCCCTCTCTGTGTTCACGATGTGCCGTGTCTCTCTCTGTGTTCACGATGTGCCGTGTCCCTCTCTGTGTTCACGATGTGCCGTGTCTCTCTCTGTGTTCACGTTGTGCCGTGTGTCTCTCTGTGTTCACGATGTGCCGTGTCCCTCTCTGTGTTCACGATGTGCCGTGTCTCTCTGTGTTCACGATGTGCCGTGTCTCTCTCTGTGTTCACGTTGTGCCGTGTGTCTCTCTGTGTTCACGATGTGCCGTGTCCCTCTCTGTGTTCACGTTGTGCCGTGTGTCTCTCTGTGTTCACGATGTGCCGTGTCTCTCTCTGTGTTCACGATGTGCCGTGTCTCTCTGTGTTCACGTTGTGCCGTGTCCCTCTCTGTGTTCACGTTGTGCCGTGTCTCTCTGTGTTCACGTTGTGCCGTGTCCCTCTCTGTGTTCACGTTGTGCCGTGTGTCTCTCTGTGTTCACGTTGTGCCGTGTCTCTCTGTGTTCACGTTGTGCCGTGTCTCTCTGTGTTCACGATGTGCCGTGTCTCTCTGTGTTCACGTTGTGCCGTGTCTCTCTGTGTTCACGATGTGCCGTGTCTCTCTGTGTTCACGTTGTGCCGTGTCTCTCTGTGTTCACGATGTGCCGTGTCTCTCTGTGTTCACGATGTGCCGTGTCTCTCTGTGTTCACGTTGTGCCGTGTCTCTCTGTGTTCACGATGTGCCGTGTCTCTCTGTGTTCACGTTGTGCCGTGTCTCTCTGTGTTCACGATGTGCCGTGTCTCTCTGTGTTCACGATGTGCCGTGTCTCTCTCTGTGTTCACGATGTGCCGTGTCTCTCTGTGTTCACGATGTGCCGTGTCTCTCTCTGTGTTCACGTTGTGCCGTGTCTCTCTGTGTTCACGATGTGCCGTGTCTCTCTCTGTGTTCACGTTGTGCCGTGTCTCTCTGTGTTCACGATGTGCCGTGTCTCTCTGTGTTCACGTTGTGCCGTGTCTCTCTCTGTGTTCACGTTGTGCCGTGTCTCTCTCTGTGTTCACGATGTGCCGTGTCTCTCTCTGTGTTCACGTTGTGCCGTGTCCCTCTCTGTGTTCACGTTGTGCCGTGTGTCTCTCTGTGTTCACGTTGTGCCGTGTGTCTCTCTGTGTTCACGTTGTGCCGTGTGTCTCTCTGTGTTCACGATGTGCCGTGTGTCTCTGTGTTCACGATGTGCCGTGTGTCTCTGTGTTCACGATGTGCCGTGTCTCTCTCTGTGTTCACGATGTGCCGTGTCCCTCTCTGTGTTCACGATGTGCCGTGTCCCTCTCTGTGTTCACGATGTGCCGTGTCTCTCTCTGTGTTCACGATGTGCCGTGTCCCTCTCTGTGTTCACGATGTGCCGTGTCTCTCTCTGTGTTCACGATGTGCCGTGTCCCTCTCTGTGTTCACGATGTGCCGTGTCTCTCTCTGTGTTCACGATGTGCCGTGTCTCTCTCTGTGTTCACGATGTGCCGTGTCCCTCTCTGTGTTCACGTTGTGCCGTGTCTCTCTCTGTGTTCACGTTGTGCCGTGTCCCTCTCTGTGTTCACGTTGTGCCGTGTCTCTCTCTGTGTTCACGTTGTGCCGTGTCCCTCTCTGTGTTCACGATGTGCCGTGTCTCTCTCTGTGTTCACGATGTGCCGTGTCCCTCTCTGTGTTCACGATGTGCCGTGTCTCTCTCTGTGTTCACGTTGTGCCGTGTGTCTCTCTGTGTTCACGATGTGCCGTGTCCCTCTCTGTGTTCACGATGTGCCGTGTCTCTCTGTGTTCACGATGTGCCGTGTCTCTCTCTGTGTTCACGTTGTGCCGTGTGTCTCTCTGTGTTCACGATGTGCCGTGTCCCTCTCTGTGTTCACGTTGTGCCGTGTGTCTCTCTGTGTTCACGATGTGCCGTGTCTCTCTCTGTGTTCACGATGTGCCGTGTCTCTCTGTGTTCACGTTGTGCCGTGTCCCTCTCTGTGTTCACGTTGTGCCGTGTCTCTCTGTGTTCACGTTGTGCCGTGTCCCTCTCTGTGTTCACGTTGTGCCGTGTGTCTCTCTGTGTTCACGTTGTGCCGTGTCTCTCTGTGTTCACGTTGTGCCGTGTCTCTCTGTGTTCACGATGTGCCGTGTCTCTCTGTGTTCACGTTGTGCCGTGTCTCTCTGTGTTCACGATGTGCCGTGTCTCTCTGTGTTCACGTTGTGCCGTGTCTCTCTGTGTTCACGATGTGCCGTGTCTCTCTGTGTTCACGATGTGCCGTGTCTCTCTGTGTTCACGTTGTGCCGTGTCTCTCTGTGTTCACGATGTGCCGTGTCTCTCTCTGTGTTCACGTTGTGCCGTGTCTCTCTGTGTTCACGATGTGCCGTGTCTCTCTGTGTTCACGATGTGCCGTGTCTCTCTCTGTGTTCACGATGTGCCGTGTCTCTCTGTGTTCACGATGTGCCGTGTCTCTCTCTGTGTTCACGTTGTGCCGTGTCTCTCTGTGTTCACGATGTGCCGTGTCTCTCTGTGTTCACGTTGTGCCGTGTCTCTCTCTGTGTTCACGTTGTGCCGTGTCTCTCTCTGTGTTCACGATGTGCCGTGTCTCTCTCTGTGTTCACGTTGTGCCGTGTCCCTCTCTGTGTTCACGTTGTGCCGTGTGTCTCTCTGTGTTCACGTTGTGCCGTGTGTCTCTCTGTGTTCACGTTGTGCCGTGTGTCTCTCTGTGTTCACGATGTGCCGTGTGTCTCTGTGTTCACGATGTGCCGTGTGTCTCTGTGTTCACGATGTGCCGTGTCTCTCTCTGTGTTCACGTTGTGCCGTGTCCCTCTCTGTGTTCACGTTGTGCCGTGTCTCTCTCTGTGTTCACGATGTGCCGTGTGTCTCTGTGTTCACGATGTGCCATGTCCCTCTCTGTGTTCACGATGTGCCGTGTGTCTCTGTGTTCACGATGTGCCGTGTGTCTCTCTGTGTTCACGTTGTGCCGTGTCTCTCTCTGTGTTCACGATGTGCCGTGTGTCTCTGTGTTCACGATGTGCCATGTCCCTCTCTGTGTTCACGATGTGCCGTGTGTCTCTGTGTTCACGATGTGCCGTGTCTCTCTCTGTGTTCACGATGTGCCGTGTCTCTCTCTGTGTTCACGTTGTGCCGTGTCCCTCTCTGTGTTCACGATGTGCCGTGTGTCTCTGTGTTCACGATGTGCCGTGTCCCTCTGTGTTCACGTTGTGCCGTGTCCCTCTGTGTTCACGTTGTGCCGTGTCCCTCTGTGTTCACGTTGTGCCGTGTCCCTCTGTGTTCACGTTGTGCCGTGTCTCTCTGTGTTCACGTTGTGCCGTGTCCCTCTGTGTTCACGTTGTGCCGTGTCCCTCTGTGTTCACGTTGTGCCGTGTCCCTCTGTGTTCACGTTGTGCCGTGTCTCTCTCTGTGTTCACGTTGTGCCGTGTGTCTCTCTGTGTTCACGATGTGCCGTGTGTCTCTCTGTGTTCACGATGTGCCGTGTGTCTCTCTGTGTTCACGATGTGCCGTGTCTCTCTCTGTGTTCACGATGTGCCGTGTCTCTCTCTGTGTTCACGATGTGCCGTGTCTCTCTCTGTGTTCACGTTGTGCCGTGTCTCTCTGTGTTCACGATGTGCCGTGTCTCTCTGTGTTCACGTTGTGCCGTGTGTCTCTCTGTGTTCACGATGTGCCGTGTCTCTCTCTGTGTTCACGATGTGCCGTGTGTCTCTGTGTTCACGATGTGCCGTGTCTCTCTGTGTTCACGATGTGCCGTGTCTCTCTCTGTGTTCACGATGTGCCGTGTCTCTCTGTGTTCACGATGTGCCGTGTCTCTCTGTGTTCACGATGTGCCGTGTGTCTCTCTGTGTTCACGATGTGCCGTGTCTCTCTGTGTTCACGATGTGCCGTGTCTCTCTGTGTTCACGATGTGCCGTGTCCCTCTCTGTGTTCACGATGTGCCGTGTCTCTCTCTGTGTTCACGATGTGCCGTGTGTCTCTCTGTGTTCACGATGTGCCGTGTCTCTCTCTGTGTTCACGATGTGCCGTGTGTCTCTCTGTGTTCACGATGTGCCGTGTGTCTCTCTGTGTTCACGATGTGCCGTGTGTCTCTCTGTGTTCACGTTGTGCCGTGTGTCTCTGTGTTCACGATGTGCCGTGTGTCTCTCTGTGTTCACGATGTGCCGTGTCTCTCTGTGTTCACGATGTGCCGTGTGTCTCTCTGTGTTCACGATGTGCCGTGTGTCTCTCTGTGTTCACGATGTGCCGTGTCCCTCTCTGTGTTCACGTTGTGCCGTGTCCCTCTCTGTGTTCACGTTGTGCCGTGTCCCTCTCTGTGTTCACGTTGTGCCGTGTCCCTCTCTGTGTTCACGTTGTGCCGTGTCCCTCTCTGTGTTCACGTTGTGCCGTGTCCCTCTCTGTGTTCACGATGTGCCGTGTCCCTCTCTGTGTTCACGTTGTGCCGTGTCCCTCTCTGTGTTCACGTTGTGCCGTGTCCCTCTCTGTGTTCACGATGTGCCGTGTCTCTCTCTGTGTTCACGTTGTGCCGTGTCTCTCTCTGTGTTCACGATGTGCCGTGTCCCTCTGTGTTCACGATGTGCCGTGTCTCTCTCTGTGTTCACGATGTGCCGTGTCCCTCTCTGTGTTCACGTTGTGCCGTGTCTCTCTCTGTGTTCACGATGTGCCGTGTCCCTCTGTGTTCACGATGTGCCGTGTCTCTCTCTGTGTTCACGATGTGCCGTGTCCCTCTGTGTTCACGATGTGCCGTGTCCCTCTGTGTTCACGATGTGCCGTGTCCCTCTCTGTGTTCACGATGTGCCGTGTCCCTCTGTGTTCACGATGTGCCGTGTCCCTCTGTGTTCACGATGTGCCGTGTCCCTCTGTGTTCACGATGTGCCGTGTCTCTCTCTGTGTTCACGATGTGCCGTGTCCCTCTCTGTGTTCACGATGTGCCGTGTCCCTCTCTGTGTTCACGATGTGCCGTGTCCCTCTGTGTTCACGTTGTGCCGTGTCTCTCTGTGTTCACGATGTGCCGTGTCCCTCTCTGTGTTCACGATGTGCCGTGTCTCTCTCTGTGTTCACGATGTGCCGTGTGTCTCTCTGTGTTCACGATGTGCCGTGTCTCTCTCTGTGTTCACGATGTGCCGTGTCCCTCTCTGTGTTCACGATGTCCGTGTGTCTCTCTGTGTTCACGATGTGCCGTGTCTCTCTCTGTGTTCACGATGTGCCGTGTCTCTCTCTGTGTTCACGATGTGCCGTGTCTCTCTCTGTGTTCACGTTGTGCCGTGTCTCTCTCTGTGTTCACGTTGTGCCGTGTCTCTCTCTGTGTTCACGTTGTGCCGTGTCTCTCTGTGTTCACGTTGTGCCGCGTCTCTCTCTGTGTTCACGTTGTGCCGTGTCTCTCTCTGTGTTCACGATGTGCCATGTCCCTCTCTGTGTTCACGATGTGCCGTGTCTCTCTGTGTTCACGTTGTGCCGTGTCCCTCTCTGTGTTCACGTTGTGCCGTGTCTCTCTCTGTGTTCACGATGTGCCGTGTCCCTCTCTGTGTTCACGATGTGCCGTGTCTCTCTCTGTGTTCACGATGTGCCATGTCCCTCTCTGTGTTCACGATGTGCCGTGTCTCTCTCTGTGTTCACGTTGTGCCATGTCCCTCTCTGTGTTCACGATGTGCCGTGTCCCTCTCTGTGTTCACGTTGTGCCGTGTCTCTCTCTGTGTTCACGTTGTGCCGTGTCCCTCTCTGTGTTCACGATGTGCCATGTCCCTCTCTGTGTTCACGATGTGCCATGTCCCTCTCTGTGTTCACGATGTGCCGTGTCCCTCTCTGTGTTCACGATGTGCCGTGTCCCTCTCTGTGTTCACGTTGTGCCGTGTCTCTCTCTGTGTTCACGTTGTGCCGTGTGTCTCTCTGTGTTCACGATGTGCCATGTCCCTCTCTGTGTTCACGTTGTGCCGTGTCTCTCTCTGTGTTCACGTTGTGCCGTGTCTCTCTCTGTGTTCACGTTGTGCCGTGTGTCTCTCTGTGTTCACGATGTGCCGTGTCCCTCTCTGTGTTCACGATGTGCCTTGTCCCTCTCTGTGTTCACGATGTGCCGTGTCCCTCTCTGTGTTCACGATGTGCCTTGTCCCTCTCTGTGTTCACGATGTGCCGTGTCTCTCTCTGTGTTCACGTTGTGCCGTGTCTCTCTCTGTGTTCACGATGTGCCGTGTCTCTCTGTGTTCACGTTGTGCCGTGTCTCTCTGTGTTCACGTTGTGCCGTGTCTCTCTCTGTGTTCACGATGTGCCGTGTGTCTCTCTGTGTTCACGATGTGCCGTGTCCCTCTCTGTGTTCACGATGTGCCGTGTGTCTCTCTGTGTTCACGATGTGCCGTGTCCCTCTCTGTGTTCACGTTGTGCCGTGTCTCTCTCTGTGTTCACGTTGTGCCGTGTCTCTCTCTGTGTTCACGTTGTGCCGTGTCTCTCTCTGTGTTCACGTTGTGCCGTGTCTCTCTCTGTGTTCACGTTGTGCCGTGTCTCTCTCTGTGTTCACGTTGTGCCGTGTCTCTCTCTGTGTTCACGTTGTGCCGTGTCTCTCTCTGTGTTCACGATGTACCGTGTCCCTCTCTGTGTTCACGTTGTGCCGTGTCTCTCTGTGTTCACGATGTGCCGTGTCTCTCTGTGTTCACGATGTGCCGTGTCTCTCTCTGTGTTCACGATGTGCCGTGTCTCTCTCTGTGTTCACGTTGTGCCGTGTCTCTCTCTGTGTTCACGTTGTGCCGTGTCTCTCTCTGTGTTCACGTTGTGCCGTGTCCCTCTCTTTGGGTTCACAATGGCAGTGTCTCTCTCCCGTGGGGTTCACAATGTGCCGCGTCTCTCTACCTCCCTGGGTCCACGATCACCGTGTGGGAGACACCCACACCCCGACTCTGAGTGGCCTTCTCTCCGCACCCACCGCCGTCAGCGGCACGGCAACGGCACTTGCCCCAGCGATCCCCTTGAGGCTACGCGCGTGGCGGGGCGCCTTTGTCTGTGCAGGTGTACCTGCACGCGATCGTGCGCGACGCCCACGGGCGGAAGATGAGCAAGTCCCTGGGCAATGTCATCGACCCGGTCAGCGTCATCCACGGCATTACCCTGCAGGTGAGGTCGCGCCGGGGTCACCGGCGAGGTCGCGCCGGGGTCACCGGCGAGGTCGCGCCGGGGTCACCGGCGAGGTCGCGCCGATGTGAGGTCGCCGCCTCAACGAACACCACGAAAAGGTGCCCCGGTGCCTCGGCTGACCTGATGTTGATGGTGACGATGATGGCGGTTGATGTTGATGATGTTGATGGTGATGTTGATGGTGATATTTATGTTAATGGTGGTGATGTTGATATTGATGATGTTCATATTTATGGTGTTGATATTGATGGTGATGATCTTGATGGTGTTGATATTGTTGGTGGTGATATTGATGGTGATATTGATGGTGGTGGTGTTGATGTTGATGATGTTGATATTGATGGTGGTGATGATGTTAATGGTGGTAATGTTAATGATGGTGATGATGTTGATATTGATGGTGACGATGGTGACGTTCCAGGAGCTACACGACTCCCTGCAGGATGGAAACCTCGACCCTGTCGAAGTGCAGAAAGCCATCGAGGGGCAGGTGATGCCATCACCACCATCACCCTACCCCCACCACCATCACCATCATAGCTCTACCCCTGCCCCCTAACACACACCACCACCGTCATCCCTCCCAACATCGGTGAGCACCGTGAACTCCGACCCTCACCGGCGCCTTCAAACATTTGGCGGCCCCGGTTTAATTTCTACGCGACGATGAGCCGCTCCGTTGAGCTCTCGTTTGTTCAAAGTTCATTTATTAGGTATAGCCCTCTTCTTGGTTCTTTCGGTAAAGTCGTCACGTAGAAGGGAAGTAATAAAATAATAAAAATAAAACATAATAGAATAATTCTCACGACGTTTCGGCCACAACGCAAGCAGCCGTCCTTGCGTTGTGGCCGAAACGTCGTGAGAATTATTTTTATTATGTTTTATTTTTATTATTTTATTACTTCCCTTCTATGTGACTTTACCGAAAGAACCAAGAAGATGAATCCCTGCAGTCACGAAAGCTTTAAATCGAAATTTATACCTGTTCTTCACCTGAGGACGGCTGCTTGCATTGTGGCCAAAACGTCGTGAGAATTATTTTTATTATGTTTTATTATTTTATTACTTCCCTTCTATGTTATGACTTTACCGAAAGAACTAAGAAGATGAATCCCTGCAGTCACGAAAGCTTTAAATCTAGTGTATAGCCCTGTGAGCCATTCGGCTCTTGAATCGGGTGCAACCGCAACAAACAAAACAACCGGGTCCCTTGTTGACCAAAGAGCTACATCAGCAGCCCAGTTGGGGGGGCCTTACCCTGGTCAAATAACAAACAGGACCCTGCGGGGTGGGCTGGTAGGAATAATACTTAGTACCGGTACAGGGATATCGACCGGGTATAGAGGAGTTAAAGAAAAAATTTAACTGTATTCTAGTGTAACGTTAATTAAAAGTGTTTGTTTTGACAAGAAACGCTGTGAGATTTAAAGACCCCCCAACACCACCCTCAACACCACCCCTCCCACCACCCCTCCCACCACCCCCCCACCACCACCCCCCACCACCACCCCCCACCACCACCCCCCACCACCACCCCCCACCACCACCCAACCCCACCTTCTGCACTAGGCCTCGCGAAGCCTGCCGCACTAGGCCTCGCGCCGTGCTTTTCGTGCACAAATAAGGCGATTAAATGTATCTCGTCTCTGTGTTAATACATGTTTCTTGTCTCTGTGTTAAAAAACGTGCTGCGTTTCAGTAAAGTAATTTTTTTTTAAATAAACGTGCTGCGTTTCAGTAAAGTAATTTTGAAGCGAAGTTTAAAGTTTTGCCGTGATGCGCCGGAAGCGACGGCCATCTTGTTTAATTCACAGATCGCAGGGGGAGCGGGCGGCCATCTTGTCGGACAGGGTCATGCCAAGTGTTTGCAGTAGGGGGCGATGTTGATACACGGACGGACGCGGACGGACGGACGCGGACGGACGCGGACGGATGGACGGACGGACGGACGCATTAATCTATTGGTGGTCTAGTCCACTTCGTTCCTACCAGTAAAATCATGTCTAACCCCTCTCTCCCCTCCCCTGTCCCGTAGAAAGCGGACTTCCCCAACGGAATCCCGGAGTGCGGCACGGACGCCCTGAGATTCGCGCTGTGCGCCTACACGGCACAGGGTGAGGTGGCGATCACACGGGGGACCAGATGTGGGATGGGGAGGAACCAGATGTGGGATGGGGAGGAACCAGATGTGTGATGGGGAGGAACCAGATGTGGGATGGGGAGGAACCAGATGTGGGATGGGGAGGAACCAGATGTGGGATGGGGAGGAACCAGATGTGGGACTGCCAGGAGTCAGACAGGAACCAGATGTGGGATGGGGAGGAACCAGATGTGGGATGGGGAGGAACCAGATGTGGGATGGGGAGGAACCAGATGTGGGATGGGGAGGAACCAGATGTGGGACTGCCAGGAGTCAGACAGGAACCAGATGTGGGATGGGGAGGAACCAGATGTGGGATGGGGAGGAACCAGATGAGGGATGGGGAGGAACCAGATGTGGGACTGCCAGGAGCCAGACAGGAACCAGATGTGGGATGGGGAGGAACCAGATGAGGGATGGGGAGGAACCAGATGTGGGACTGCCAGGAGCCAGACAGGAACCAGATGTGGGATGGGTGCACGTGGCGTCGGCCAGGTAAGGATCCAAGGATTGCGAATCTCCTCACAGTCAAAATGGTGCAACGGCCGAACCAGGCTTGGAGTCTAAACGATCTCACCCTCCCTCTTCCCCATTTCCCGCCTCCATCCGTTTCCGCCACCCCCCGCCCTGACCCAGGCCGAGACATCAACCTGGATGTGAACCGGATTCTCGGCTACCGCCACTTCTGCAACAAGATGTGGAACGCCACACGGTTCTGTCTCAAGGTGCTCGGCCCGGACTTCCGTCCGGCAGCGACGGCCGCGGTGAGTGCCGCCACCGCCCGCCACCACAAAGACAAAGGCCCCCCGTGTAGCCTTAACAGACTGTAGGGGCAAGTGCTGTTAGCGAGCAGCACCTATGAAGGCCGGCACTGTGGCACACGAGGGGGGGTGGGTGGCCAGCACCACGCCCGGCCGCCTTTGTCTCCCCAGTGGCGATGTTTACTACACACGCCGCACCAGGTACTACTCATTTGAGGCTGAGTCGACCTAGGGGAGGCCCGGGACCGGTTCAGATAATCGTCACTGGTGTTGGCAGTGAGCGGGAATCGAACCCGTGTCGCCGGGTTCATAGCGCAGCGCAGCGCTAACCGCTGCCACCACACACACACACACACACGTACAATACGTAAGTACGTACGTACGCCGCGCGCATTCCACGTCAAGCGGGAGGGCGACTTGAACCGTACTTCACCGGCGGGGGGGGGGACGCGCGCCCGTGCGTGCGTGTGTGCAGGTGCCGGACGGTGCCGGCGAGATGGAACGCTGGGTCCTGAGCCGCTTGAGCGCCGCCGTGAGCGCCTGCGACGCGGCGTTCCGCTCCTACGACTTCCCCGCCATCACCACGGCCATCTACAGCTTCTGGCTCTACGAGCTGTGCGACGTCTACCTGGTGAGCCCCGGCGCCGGACGGCCGGGTGGCCGGCTTAACCCGCTAGTTTGGCAACCACGTAGCCTCCTGACCGGCCAGATGGCTAACCAGACAACCGGCTTACTGGGTATCCAGCGAACCAGATAGACAACCAGACAACCGGCTTACTGGGTATCCAGATAGACAACCAGATAGACAACCAGATAGACAACCAGATAACCGGCTTACTGGGTATCCAGATAGACAACCAGATAGACAACCAGATAGACAACCAGACAACCGGCTTACTGGCTATCCAGCGAACCAGATAGACAACCAGACAACCGGCTTACTGGGTATCCAGATAGACAACCAGATAGACAACCAGATAGACAACCAGACAACCGGCTTACTGGGTATCCAGATAGACAACCAGATAGACAACCAGATAGACAACCAGATAACCGGCTTGCTGGCTAGCCAGCGAACCAGATAGACAACCAGACAACCGGCTTACTGGCTATCCAGATAACCAGATAGACAACCAGATAGACAACCAGATAACCGGCTTACTGGCTATCCAGCGAACCAGATAGACAACCAGATAACCGGCTTACTGGCTATCCAGATAACCAGATAGACAACCAGATAACCGGCTTACTGGCTATCCAGATAACCAGATAGACAACCAGACAACCGGCTTACTGGCTATCCAGCGAACCAGATAGACAACCAGACAACCGGCTTACTGGGTATCCAGATAGACAACCAGATAGACAACCAGATAGACAACCAGACAACCGGCTTACTGGGTATCCAGATAGACAACCAGATAGACAACCAGATAGACAACCAGATAACCGGCTTACTGGCTATCCAGCGAACCAGATAGACAACCAGATAACCGGCTTACTGGCTATCCTGCGAACCAGATAGACAACTAGATAATCGGCTTACTGGCTATCCAGATAACCAGATAGACAACCAGATAGACAACCAGATAGACAACCAGATAACCGGCTTACTGGCTATCCGGCGAACCAGATAGACAACCAGATAGACAACCAGATGACCGGCTTACTGGCTATCCTGCGAACCAGATAGACAACCAGATAGACAACCAGATAACCGGCTTACTGGCTATCCGGCGAACCAGATAAGACACAACCAGATGACCGGCTTCCCCTTGTCTCCGCGGCCGTGTCCCCGCCGCAGGAGTGCGTGAAGCCGCTGGCGGGAGGCTCCGCGGAGGGCGCCCCCCCCCCCGTCGCCGGGCCTGGCCGCGGGCCGCCAGGCCCTCTACTCGTGCCTGGACGGGGGCCTGCGTCTGGCCGCCCCCCTCATGCCCTTCCTCACCGAGGAGCTGTACCAGCGTCTGCCACGCAGGCCGGTGCCGGCGGTGGCGGCACGGCCCCCGCCGGTGTCCATCGCTGTGAGCCCATACCCGGAGGAGCACGAGGTGAGTGGGGGGGGGGGGTGGTGTGGGGGGGGGGGGTGGTGTGGGGGGGGGGGGGTGGTGGGGGGGGGCGTGGTGGGGAGAGTGGAGGGGGGGTTAGTGGGGGGGTTAGTGGGGAGAGGTTAGTGGGGGGGAGAGGGGGAGTTAGTGGGGAGAGTGGTGGGGGGGGTTAGTGGGGGGGGGGTTAGTGGGGAGAGGTTAGTGGGGGGAGAGTGGAGGGGGTTAGTGGGGAGAGTGGAGTGGGTTAGTGGGGGGAGAAGGGGGGGTTAGTGGGGAGAGTGGGGGGGGGGGTTAGTGGGGGAGGGGTTCGTTGGGAGAGTGGGGGGGTTAGTGGGGAGAGGGGGGGGGTAGTGTGGGGAGAATGTAGTTTGTGTGTGTACCTACACACGTGTGTGTGTGTCTGTGTGTGTGTCTGTGTGCGTGTCTGTGTGTGTGTAGTTCTCGTTCCGCGACGTGGATGTGGAGGTGCGTGTTGAGTTTGCGCTGAGCGTGGTGCGCACGGCGCGCTCGCTGCGTGCCGACTACAGCCTCACCAAGACCAAGGCTCCACGTAATCACCACCACCACTCACTCACTCACCACTAACCACCACCACTCCACTCACTCACTCACCACCACTCACTCACCACCACCACTCAACACCACACCACTCACTCACCTAACTCGTCTCACTACCACCAACTCACTGACCACCACCACACTCACTCACCCACCACCACCTCCATTCACTCACCACCACCCATTCACCTCCACCACTCACTCAACACCACCACCACTCACCCACCACAACCTCCATTCACTCACCACCACCATTCACCAACACCACTCACTCAACACCACCACCACTCACTCAACACCACTCACTCACCACCACCCACTCACCACCACTACTCACTCACCACCACTCACTCACCACCACTACTCACCACCACCACTCACTCACCACCACTCACTCCACCACCACCCACTCACCACCACTACTCACTCACCACCACTCACTCACCACCACTACTCACCACCACCACTCACTCACCACCACTCACTCACCACCACTACTCACCACCACCACTCACTCACCACCACTCACTCACCACCACTCACTCACCACCACTACTCACCACCACCACTCTCTCACTCACCACCACTCACTCACCACCACCCACTCACCACCACTACTCACTCACCACCACTCACTCACCACACTACCACTCACCACCACCACTCACTCACCACCACATCACTCACCACCCTCACCACACTACTCACTCACCACCACTACTCACTCACCACCACTACTCACTCACCACCACTACTCACTCACCACCACCACTCACTCACCACCACTACTCACTCACCACCACTACTCACTCACCACTAACCACTACTCACTCACTCACCATCACTCACCACCACTCACTCACCACCACTCACTACACCACTCACTCACCACCACCACTACTCACCACCACTCACCACCACTCACTCACCACTGCTCACTCACTCACCACTACTCTCTCACCACCACACTCACCCACCACCACTCACTCACCACTACTCTCACCACCACTCACTCACCACCACCACTCACTCACCACCACTCACCACCACCACTCACTCACCACCACCACTCACTCACCACCACCAACCCACTCACCACCACTCACCACCACCACTCACTCACCACCACTCACCACCACCACCCACTCTCCACCACCACTCACTCAGTTTAAAAACGTTGATTATGGACCACTCACTCACTCACCACACCTCCACTACTCACCAACACTCACTCACCACCACTCTCTCACCACTCACTCACCACCACCTCCATTCACTCACCACCACCACCACTCACTCAACACCACCACCTCCATTCACTCACCACCACCAACCACTCACTCAACACCACCACCACTCTCACTCAACACCACCAACCATCTCATCACCACCACTCACTCACCACTACCACTCACCACCACTCACTCACCACCACTCACTCACCACTACCACTCACCACCACTCACTCACCACCACTCACTCACCACTACTCTCACCACCACCACTACTCACCACCACTCACCACCACCACTCACCACTACTCACTCACCCACCACCACTCACCACCACTCACCACCACTACTCACTCACCACCACTACTCACTCACCACCACTCACCACCACCACCACTCACCACCACCACTCACCACTACTCACTCACCCACCACCACTCACCACCACTACTCACTCACCACCACTCACCACCACCACCACTCACCACCACTCACCACCACTCACTCACTCACCACCACCACTCACCACCACCACCACTCACTCACTCACCACCACCACCACTCACCACCACTCACTCACCACCACCACCACTCACCACCACCACCACTCACCGCTACTCACTCACCACCACCACTCACTCACCACCACCCACTGACCACCACCACACTGACCACCACCACTCAATCAGTTTAAAAACGTTGATTATGGACCACTCACTCACTCACCACCACCACTACTCACCAACACTCACTCACCACCACCACCTCCATTCACTCACCACCACCACCACCACCACTCACTCACCACCACCACTCACTCACCACTCACCACCACCACTACTCACTCAACACCACCACCACTCACTCACCACTACTCTCTCACTACCACCAACTCACTCACCCACCACCACTCACTCACTCACTCACCACTACTCTCTCACCACCACCACTCACTACCACCACTCACTCACCACCACTCACCACCGCTCACTCACCCACCACCACTCACCACCACTACTCTCTCACCACCACCACCACTACTCACTCACCCACCACCACTCACTCACCACCACCACTCACCACCACTCTCTCACCACCACACTCACCACTCACTCACCACTAACCACTGCTCACTCACCACCATCACTCACCACCACTCACCACCACCACCACTCACCACCACCACTCACTCTCACCACCACTCACTCACCACCACAACTCACTCACCACCACACTCACCACCACCACACTCACCAACACCACTCACTCAGTTTAAAACGTTTATTATGGACCACTCACTCACTCACTCACCACCACCACTACTCACCAACACTCACTCACCACTACTCTCTCACCACCACTCACTCACCCCCATTCTCACTCACCACCACTCTCACTCACCACCACTCACCACCATTCACCACCACCACCACCACTCACTCATCACCACTCACTCACCACCACCCAACACCACCACCACACTCACCCACCACCACTCACTATACCACCCACTCACTATACCACCCACTACCACTCACCACCACCACCACTACTCTCTCAACCCACCACTCACCAACCACTAATCTCTCACCACCACCACTACTCTCTCACCCACCACTCACTCACCACCACGCGTGTGTGTGCGCGTGTGTGCGTGTGCGCGTGTGTGCGTGCGCGTGTGCGTGCGCATGTGTGCGCGTGTGTGTGCGCGTGTGTGCGCGTGTGCGTGCGTGTGTGTGCGTGTGTGCGTGTGTGCGTGTGCGCGTGTGTGCGTGCGCGTGTGTGTGCGCGTGTGTGCGCGTGTGCGTGC
This sequence comes from Lampetra planeri, assembly GCF_965212315.1. Taxonomy (NCBI): domain Eukaryota; kingdom Metazoa; phylum Chordata; class Hyperoartia; order Petromyzontiformes; family Petromyzontidae; genus Lampetra; species Lampetra planeri. The sequence continues at coordinate 35,443 of NW_027615637.1, forward strand.
GTGTGTGTGCGTGTGTGCGTGTGCGCGTGTGCAGTGTTCGTGGTGTGCAGCGACCCGCAGGCGGGCGCCTTGCTCGAGCCGCTGCTGCCTCACGTGCGCACGCTCTCCTCCTCGCTCTCCGTGTCGCTCGCCGACGCCGCCCACGCGCTCACACCTCGCCGGGTGCGCCGTCGCCGTGGTCAACGACCGCTGCACCGTCCACATGCAGCTCACGGTCAGTGGCGAGAGAGACAGAGCGAGAGTGAGCGAGAGAGACAGCGAGAGAGAGAGAGACAGCGACAGACAGCGAGAGACAGCGAGCGAGAGAGACAGCGAGAGAGCGAGAGCGAGCGTGGAGACGGTGGCGGGCGGCTCCTGCGCCAGGCTGGGTGCACCCCGATGGCGTCGCGCGTAAGCGTCAAAGGGACGCCCGGCTGGTGGGAGGTCGTGGGAGATCACGGGACGCACCCAAGTGCTGAGAATTGACCGATGTACCAGGCTAGGTGCAGGAGGTCACGGGACAGGCCCAATGGGTTCACCGAGGTGGCTGGCAAGATGCACCACCTGTGCCCCCCGCTGTGTTTTAGCCGTCCGGCGCTCCGCTGGTTGTTGTGAGCGTCGCTCCTCCGCCCTCCGTTGTTGTTGGAGGGCGACTGCCTCCAACTGCCCAGTAGCGTCCTTCACGAGCCTCCTCCACTGAGGCCGATCTTGACACACCGCTGGTACCGGTCATCGGCAAGTCCACTCAGCTCCACGTCCACCTCATTTAAGGCTGAGCCGACCTAGGCGAGGCCCAGGATTTGGTTCAGAGAATTCGTCACCGATGTTGGTGGCTGCGAAACGCGGGGCTCTCGCTCGTTGCCGGAGTTCGTAGGTCAGCAGAGCGAGCGCGCTAACCGCTGCACCACCGCTCCTCACGACAACGCACACACACGCACACAGGTGCCCTTCCGAATCTCTCCCGAGCGAAGAAACCGGCTTGTTCTCCGACGTCGAATGACGTAGACCACCAGGGAGCGCCCGGCCCCCCCCGCCCCCCAACTCTGTTCTCTCTCAACGACTGCGTTACCCATCGCAGCCGACACGCGACCCATCGCAGCCGACACGCGACACAGCCCGACACGCAACTCCCACCCCCCCCCCCCCCTCGTCTCTCCCGCGCCGCGCCAGGGTCTCATCGACGCCGGTAAGGAGCTGGGCCAAGCTGCGGCGGCGACACGGGGAGGTGGAGCGCTCCGCGGAACGTCTCGGGAGAGACGGAGCGCTGCGGAGTACGCGGAGCGGGTCCCCCAGAGCGTACAGAGCGCCGACACGGAGAAGGTAAAGAGTTTTCACGATCAGTGGGTTTTTAAAAATCCTTTATATTAAGTTCGCTTGCTCGCTTGCTTGCGCGCTTACGACCGTGCAAATCTTTCGGTCGTTTTTTAACCCACTTCCCATGATCCAATCGAGCTGACATTTTGCACACAGACTCGTTGTGCGTGACAATTTATTTTCGTGAAATTTTTTTTCCAAAATTTTACACTGTTTAGGGAAGAATGTTTAATTACCAATTGCTTAATGGTGGCAGACAATCATCTGACCCATAGGTGGCAGCCATCTCAAGCCAGAGGACGAGAGGACTCTAGCCGCCACGCATATAAAGGATTTAGAGTGAAAAACTTTGTTTTTTACGGGTTAATTTTTTTTATGTTGTTGTTAATGTTCTACGTCAGCGAGTCTTAACCTGGGGCAGAGGTCGCGAACGGGTTTTGATTCCTTACCCGGCCGCACCAGGGTAGCAATTGGGTATCCTACCCGTACCCTACCCGATACCCGGCTACCCGTACCCCGGCCGGGTATCGGGTACCTGATTGCGACCTCTGGGATGAAGCCATGTTGCGGGCGCGGGTGGGTTGATTCTAGGAACTTGAATTGTGAGAAGAGACAAGACGTTGGGAAATGAGTGACAAACGGTGACTCACCAGTGACTCACGGCCTACCCGTACCCGGCCGCACCAGGGTCGCAAACGGCTACCCGTACCTGGCCGGGTACGGGTAGCCGGGTATCGGGTAGGGTACGGGTATCGGGTACCCGGTTGCGACCTCTGCCACGAGCTCTAACCCCTAGTAGCCACAATGAGTAAAAAACAAACGTCGCCAGAGAGCTTCTTTGAAAAGGGGGAATGACCCAATGATGACCCCCCCCACCCACCCGGTCCGTGGCAAAATTGTCTTCCACAAAACCGGTCCCTGGTGCCAACAAGGTTGGTGACCTCTGCTGTAGTAAAACCACGCTTCTGGGGAGACAAAGGCGGCCGGGCGTGGTGCTGACCACCCACCCACCCAGTCGTGGCGACCTTCTGTAGTTGATGCCCCGCTGCGCTCTGTTAATGGGGCTACACGGCTGTGGATCTTGGTCTCTCGCTCTCTCTCTCTCTCTCGCACTCACTCTCGCTCTCTCTCTCT
>NW_027615638.1:7500-37864 GCF_965212315.1 Lampetra planeri
ACCACAGATCGTCAAGAAGCTTTCGTCATCCAGCATGACGAGAATCGCGAGGTAGCGACGTGCTGCTACAAGCCGAGGTCTGCACCACCTAAGAAGAATTACTACACTGAGCCGCCGAGCTGCGAGTGAAACGGACGGAGATTCCAGCTATCACTCTCGAGCCAACAACTTCAACCCAACGTCAATACCAGCAACGAGCGAAAGCATCGTTCATCGCCAGAGCGACAACCAACGAGAACCAACTCGTCATCCAGCAGTGGAGAGAAAGAGCGCGCCACCGCGCCGTCAGCTACAAAGAGCGCGCCACCGTGCCGTCAGCTACAAAGAGCGCGCCACCCGCGCCGTCAGCTACGAGAGCGCGCCACCGCGCCGTCAGCTACGAGAGCGCGCCACCCCGCGCCGTCAGCTACGAGAGCGCGCCACCGCGCCGTCAGCTACGAGAGCGCGCCACCGCGCCGTCAGCTACGAGAGCGCGCCACCGCGCCGTCAGCTACGAGAGCGCGCCACCGCGCCGTCAGCTACGAGAGCGCGCCACCGCGCCGTCAGCTACGAGAGCGCGCCACCCGCGCCGTCAGCTACGAGAGCGCGCCACCGCGCCGTCAGCTACGAGAGCGCGCCACCGCGCCGTCAGCTACGAGAGCGCGCCACCGCGCCGTCAGCTACGAGAGCGCGCCACCAGCGCCGTCAGCTACGAGAGCGCGCCACCCGCGCCGTCAGCTACCGAGAGCGCGACACCGCGCCGTCAGCTACGAGAGCGCGCCCACCGCGCCGTCAGCTACGGGAGCGCGCCACCGCGCCGTCAGCTACGAGAGCGCGCCACCCCGCGCCGTCAGCTACAAGAGCGCGCCCACCCGCGCCATCAGCTACCGAGAGCGCGACACCGCGCCGTCAGCTACAAAGAACGCGCCACCGCGCCGTCAGCTACCGAGGGCCGCCAAGCGCCGCCAAGCGCCGCCGCTCACCTCATCGCGGAGAAAGTGTCAGCTGCCGCTCGCACAGACAACACAGAGGTCGTATCGCTTCCCACATATAGACTCAAGGAAACACAGAGGAAATCTTGTCAAAACCGGTTTCTTTGTCAGAGCCCTCGCCGAAGAATTAATTAAAACAGAGCCAGATTAGCTCTCCCGCAACACGCCTCACCCACCATTGACTCCAACATTCCGTTAAAAGAATATTATACTTACCGATGAATCTATTGACATATACTTTCGCCTCGGGGATACAATAAGTGCTTTTATTACCGCAAAACGAAATGTGTCATGCTTGTTTCAAACTCGGCCAGTCGCCGATTGTGACCGATACCAAAACAAACTAATGAGATGCCTGGTTGTTAGGAGGGTTTTAGTTATTCAATTTAGTAAATGCATAAGTGTTTATTCATTAATTTTAGTCAATGCCCAATCTCGTAATTGCATAAGAATTTTAGTTATCCATATTAGTCGAATGCACAATATCGAAAATGCATAAGAGTTTTGAGTTATTCAATTTAGTAAATGCTTAAGTGTTTATTCATTCATTTTAGTCAATGCTTAATCTCGTAATTGCAAAAGAATTGTAGTTATCCATATTAGTCGAATGCACAATATCGAAAATGCATAAGAGTTTTGAGTTATTCAATTTAGTAAATGCATAAGTGTTTATTCATTCATTTTAGTCAATGCTTAATCTCGTAATTGCATAAGAATTTTAGTTATTCATATTAATCGAATGCACGATATCGCAAATGCATAAGTGTTTGGTTATTCATGAATTATTGACGCATGTTTGACCTGCATGATAGAATGTCACATGCTTGTTAGAATAAAATTGCTTAACACCAACTGTTCGAGTGCTTCTTTCCAAGTCCATGCAAAACCATCTTATTTTTGATAACTGTATCCTGTGATGAGATATGAAAATGGAGACCTAAATATCATAACACACACTAGGATAATCGGTAAACGTTTAATCATTGACCATCGTGTTATCCTGGTTGACATAACTCTGGATAAACGAAGCTGAGCCTAATTACCACAACTGCTCACATTAACATCATCGCAAGCATCCGCATAACTTACTACGATTATCTCAGCGATTATCATAATTTAGGCATATAATTACTCACACTATCATAATATATGCATATAATCACATGCATTATCATAATTTATGCATGTTAATACACACATTAACATAATTAATGCGATTTGCGCATTTTTCGGAAAATTATTAATTTTTATTATTTTCATCAAAATTTCATAACTCCGACACATACAACATAATGGGGGCTCGTCCGGGATCTCTCACAGACAGTGTTTTGCATGGATGATGGAATGAATCACTTCGTGTTAACCAGAATATCGTGACCAAACATTGCATTGTGATTGTAAACGGGCGTAAAACAAAAAAAACGCCCTCTAAGGTTAAAACCCAGAATAGCAGGTTGAAACAGAGACAGTGGAATTAAGATAATATCGTATCAAACCGATTGCACCCTGTGATAAATGGTGTTAGAGGTACGCACACTGAATCGGAAAATTACAGAATAGCTCGAGTCAAACTGACCACACTCTGTGAGATAATTGTTTTATATGCACTCTGAAAGGAAAGGTCAAAGTAACTCCTGCCACTTGAGATGATAGGATTAAGAATAATTTTTGAATGGGTTACGGGGTACGGGGAACTCGTATTAAAACGTACCGACCAATCTGTTACAAAGCAGTACAGTCAGAGAGACATATGGGAAGGGAGCTGTATCGATAACACGAACACACCTCGGGGGAAACTAATTGACTGGATAAAAGGTAACGAAGGTGAACACGATGCAAAAGCTGCAGAGAAGGCAGGACAGGACTCATGCCTTTTCACACAGGCATACAGACAGGGATGGTGGAATGAAGGAAAATTCGGAATGGAAACAGGAGAGAAATCGTCTCTAATAAACGAGGAAAAATGTCCTCACACCATCGTAAGGGAGGAGAAATCAGGGCTCGCGACACCAGCGAAACTCACAGACGTGGATCCACAGAATAAATATGGAAGTAACATTAAATCACACTCTTGGGTACATGGACAGAGTCCAGGGACTAATCGCAAAAAAATTATGGATATCGAACAAAAAATCCTTGACAAACAGAAACCTTCACAATTCGAGAGAAGGGATGGAGAGATACATATGCAAACAAAAACATGTGAGATTGACAACTTCACAGATAGAGGGAAGCAAAATGTTAAAGTAAAGTCGACAGGACGTGCTCCACTAAGGGCAGAGGCAAAAACTGAAGGGAAACGGCAACACGAGCGACACGGCACGGGGCGCGCACACAGAAAATGCACACCGCTTAACCACGCCCGACACAGTACAGATCAAAGTGACAGATTGCCTGATGATAACTTGTTTGATGATGACGCTGTCGGCAATCAACTTTCGGAATACCTATTCACCAGTAAAACCCTTAAATTGATGGACAAGGCTCTAATCAGAATTCCCGATTTTGACCCCCACAATAAGACTATGGATATCCACACACATATCGCAACAATAGAAGAGGAGGCAATGATTAGAGGGCTGATGAGACGGGATGAAAAAGCGAGTTTGTTGAAACGAAGCTTACATAAAGATTCTATTCCATGGGTAAAGTCACTACCACACAAGGTTAGAAATGATTTTAAACAACCGAGCCTGGCAGTGATTCGGAAGTTTGGAGAATATTCGACACTCACTGAAGGGTTTTATGCTGTAAAATCGATGACCCAGGGCATGGACCAAGATCCACGTGACTACCTCGTACAATTTAAAAGAGCGTATTACGCAGGCGATGTGAATCAATACCACGAAGGAGATAAAATGTTCAAAATTATGTTTTTTGAATCCTTGAGCCCAGAGATTACAGAAAGGGTGAGAATGGTTTTGAATCCAGAAACCGCATCCTTACGCCGCATAGAGAGCAAGGCGTACATGGCATGGTTGTACAGAGCTAAGAATCAGAATTCGGATCCAGAACACAGGGAGAGGGATAAGGAACCCAGCCTCTCAGAGAGGAATAAAAATCACCGAACAGTCTCACAATGCCTAGAAGAGCAAACACACACGCACCTGTGGCAAAATAACCCAGAGAGAGGTTGGCACGAGAATGAGAGCGGCAGAAAGCCGAACATTCAGAGGAATCGCAGGAGGGGGAGGTTCAGAACAGAACCATACCAACACCCCATGCCACGACACACACAAGGTCAAAATTACCCACAGAGATGGCGAAGTAACAATCCAAAAAAAATTTGGCACCCAAATGGGAAAAACACTGGGCCAAAAATGTACGAGAATCGTAGGAGGGAGAGGTTCAGAACAGAACCATATCAACACCCCATCCCACGACACACGCAAGGTTCAAATTACGCACAGAGATGGCGAGATAACCACCTAGCGGGAAGGTGTTACACAGACCGCGGAGGTATGGATACGAACATTCAGGAGAATCGCAAGATGGGAGGTCAAACACAATCGATCCAATTCCGACCAATTCCTCCACCGGCTATACCAGGAGGGAATAGAGGAATAACACAGAATGCGGTCCAAATACATGATAAACAACCCACAGTGAGCGCGAGCGAGCGGCCAACACGCGCCCCACCCGCCGAGGTATTAAACCCGGAGCTCAATGAGAAATACAAGCAGGCTGCAGGTGACGGGGCGAGCAAAAACACGAGCAGTGCTCTTGTAAATGACGCGCGGATCGAATACAAGGACAGGGTTGCATTGAAGCGTGATCGGACAGTACAAAGAGAGAACACAGAGACACGCCCTGAGGAGCGCAGGCGTGAGCCTTTGAATGGAAAATATCCAAGGGAAACCAAAATGTATGTGGATCGGAGTGCTGAAATGGAGACGAATGTTCATGACATATCGGGAATGGTGTTAAAATCTAACACACTCGTAAAAACAAAGAGGGCAACATTACGAGGGACAGAATTAAATCGACACACAAACTCGGCAAATGTGCATGTAATCGCAGAGAGAGCGAATGCCACGAACCAAGTGTCAAAGTGGGTTGTGTGCGCGAATTCTGATTATGTACAGCACAATTTTTCACCACACACTCCCACGACGCGAGAGAGTGAGAGAGAAAATTACAAAAACGAACCCGAAAACCGTGATCAAATTATCAAAGTGATAAGTGGTAAACCAGGCAACATGAGGAAGGTAACGCATAAATGCGTTCGAAACCGCTACCTAGCGTTTCCCAGGATTTAACAAAAACAAAGTTGAAATTCGTCGGAATTACGATGTATGAGAACCATGTAACTGATGATATCGATGTTTTAACGTGTTGTTATTTTCCTTGCTTAATTCAAATGTAACCATGTTAAGCAAAAACAAAAATGAATATTCGTCGGAATTATGATGTACGAGAACCAATGTAACGCAATATCGATGTTAACGGTTGTTATTTCCTTTGCTAATTCAGATGTAACCAGATTAAGATTGTAATACGTGCACGCGCGTTGTAAGAAATAACCGCCGAGAGTAAGGGCGGCTGATGGGATGCATGACATAAAAAGGGGGCATTACTTTGTTTGAAAATTCGCCAGTGGCCAAATCGACCCCTGATAATTTTCAAAAGGGCGGACTGTTGGATATATGCCCCCCTTTTTAATTTTAAAAATTAATTTTTTTTAAGAATTATTCTGCCAACATAGATAATATCGTTTTTTAATATACACGGGGCAACGTGAGAACGGACACGCCCTCACACTCCCACAAAGGCCCCCACACACTAACACAGATGTGCGCACACCTCATTTCAAAGGAAAGAGGGCATGAAAGAAGGGTAATCAAGATCATAAAAAACTCCCCGAATTTCACACAAGAGGAACAAGGGAGGGGGGAATGGTAGCCAGGGGGGTTCTGGAAGAAACATCCGTTCGTAAAGGAAAAAAAACCCTTTGATAAGTACAAAACCAGGCCACGAAATATATAATTATATTCTTAACAAAGGAACAACATTAACAAAAAACACAAACGGGTTTTGAACCATGTTAGACAAACTAGTACAACTTAGCCATGAAGTAAGCAAACAGTATCCATCCTCACTACAATTGAAAATCAGACTACAGTCTGCACCAGAATCGCGACCCATCATTGTTAATTAAATACTGACATTATTTACCTTTAAAGAATTTCTACACGGCCGGGCCGAAGCATCGAAGAACAATTATGGCATATATTTCGCTCCAAAACAAAATTCTTAGCCGGGATAGCAGATTAAATAATCACAAGAAGTCAAATAATAAGTACGGAATTAAAGTGAATATCCTAGGAGCTAACGGTGAATAAGGCTCTCAAAATTAACCAAACACAACAACCCCCTGAAAACAACAGCAGCAACACGACCGTCTTTGTCTTTCCGAGAGGATCTCCACACGCAGGCACAAAGCCGGGAAATGACACCAATAAAACTCCCGGGCAATGGCTCAAAGGAAATTAACACGCTCTCAGAAATAAATAAATAAGCGCATGCGCCGGGCGCTTCCACCGTGGAAACAACCGTCTTTGTCTTCCCACAACACGGACAGCAAAAATTGCACACGCAAGGAATAACATCTCCATGAGAGATCGGGTCACGATGAAACATCGGGAACACGGTTTCGGCATAACTGGGGCATAATGGAATAAGTCGCATTTCAACTTCCAAACCAAAACAACTTAAGCTGTGTGAGACAAAAGATATGATCCCCGAGCGAGGGCGGAAATAATTAAGCTCGCTTAACGCGTAGGTTGTCGCGACAAATATTATTCAGTAACAAAAACATGGATTCGAATATATCTTTTATATATATATAACTCAACGCGAATCATCGGTCTGGCTAATGTATAACTTCGTTGGCGCCGTCACGAACCCCCCCCCCTTCCAGAACGACAACAACTGTGTCTTCAAAGCGAAACACACGGACGGACACACACACGGATGCAGATGGTCACACACAGGAAGGTTTTATGACAGACTTTGAACAACTCGGGAAACGGAGGGGATTTTTCTCAATATAAGCCGGGAAGAAATCCATTCAAAACACTTCATCAGGGGCCTGGCCCCCCACCACACATCGCCAGGGCTTCGACTCCACCACAGATCGTCAAGAAGCTTTCGTCATCCAGCATGACGAGAATCGCGAGGTAGCGACGTGCTGCTACAAGCCGAGGTCTGCACCACCTAAGAAGAATTACTACACTGAGCCGCCGAGCTGCGAGTGAAACGGACGGAGATTCCAGCTATCACTCTCGAGCCAACAACTTCAACCCAACGTCAATACCAGCAACGAGCGAAAGCATCGTTCATCGCCAGAGCGACAACCAACGAGAACCGACTCGTCATCCAGCAGTGGAGAGAAAGAACGAGCCACCGCGCCGTCAGCTACAAGAGCGCGCCACCCGCGCCGTCAGCTACAAGAGCGCGCCACCGCGCCGTCAGCTACAAAGAGCGCGCCACCGCGCCGTCAGCTACGAGAGCGCGCCACCGCGCCGTCAGCTACGAGAGCGCGCCACCGCGCCGTCAGCTACGAGAGCGCGCCACCGCGCCGTCAGCTACGAGAGCGCGCCACCGCGCCGTCAGCTAACGAGAGCGCGCCACCGCGCCGTCAGCTACGAGAGCGCGCCACCCGCGCCGTCGGTTACGAGAGCGCGCCACCGCGCCGTCAGCTACAAAGAGCGCGCCACCGCGCCGTCAGCTACCGAGAGCGCGACACCGCGCCGTCAGCTACGAGAGCGCGCCACCGCGCCGTCAGCTACAAGAGCGCGCCACCGCGCCGTCAGCTACCGAGGGCCGCCAAGCGCCGCCAAGCGCCGCCGCTCACCTCATCGCGGAGAAAGTGTCAGCTGCCGCTCGCACAGACAACACAGAGGTCGTATCGCTTCCCACATATAGACTCAAGGAAACACAGAGGAAATCTTGTCAAACCGGTTTCTTTGTCAGAGCCTCGCCGAAGAATTAATTAAAACAGAGCCAGATTAGCTCTCCCGCAACACGCCTCACCCACCATTGACTCCAACATTCCGTTAAAAGAATATTATACTTACCGATGAATCTATTGACATATACTTTCGCCTCGGGGATACAATAAGTGCTTTTATTACCGCAAAACGAAATGTGTCATGCTTGTTTCAAACTCGGCCAGTCGCCGATTGTGACCGATACCAAAACAAACTAATGAGATGCCTGGTTGTTAGGAGGGTTTTAGTTATTCAATTTAGTAAATGCATAAGTGTTTATTCATTAATTTTAGTCAATGCCCAATCTCGTAATTGCATAAGAATTTTAGTTATCCATATTAGTCGAATGCACAATATCGAAAATGCATAAGAGTTTTGAGTTATTCAATTTAGTAAATGCTTAAGTGTTTATTCATTCATTTTAGTCAATGCCCAATCTCGTAATTGCATAAGAATTTTAGTTATCCATATTAGTCGAATGCACAATATCGAAAATGCATAAGAGTTTTGAGTTATTCAATTTAGTAAATGCATAAGTGTTTATTCATTCATTTTAGTCAATGCTTAATCTCGTAATTGCATAAGAATTTTAGTTATTCATATTAATCGAATGCACGATATCGCAAATGCATAAGTGTTTGGTTATTCATGAATTATTGACGCATGTTTGACCTGCATGATAGAATGTCACATGCTTGTTAGAATAAAATTGCTTAACACCAACTGTTCGAGTGCTTCTTTCCAAGTCCATGCAAAACCATCTTATTTTTGATAACTGTATCCTGTGATGAGATATGAAAATGGAGACCTAAATATCATAACACACACTAGGATAATCGGTAAACGTTTAATCATTGACCATCGTGTTATCCTGGTTGACATAACTCTGGATAAACGAAGCTGAGCCTAATTACCACAACTGCTCACATTAACATCATCGCAAGCATCCGCATAACTTACTACGATTATCTCAGCGATTATCATAATTTAGGCATATAATTACTCACACTATCATAATATATGCATATAATCACATGCATTATCATAATTTATGCATGTTAATACACACATTAACATAATTAATGCGATTTGCGCATTTTTCGGAAAATTATTTTTATTATTTTCATCAAAATTTCATAACTCCGACACATACAACATAATGGGGGCTCGTCCGGGATCTCTCACAGACAGTGTTTTGCATGGATGATGGAATGAATCACTTCGTGTTAACCAGAATATCGTGACCAAACATTGCATTGTGATTGTAAACGGGCGTAAAACAAAAAAAAAACGCCCTCTAAGGTTAAAACCCAGAATAGCAGGTTGAAACAGAGACAGTGGAATTAAGATAATATCGTATCAAACCGATTGCACCCTGTGATAAATGGTGTTAGAGGTACGCACACTGAATCGGAAAATTACAGAATAGCGCGAGTCAAACTGACCACACTCTGTGAGATAATTGTTTTATATGCACTCTGAAAGGAAAGGTCAAAGTAACTCCTGCCACTTGAGATGATAGGATTAAGAATAATTTTTGAATGGGTTACGGGTTACGGGGTACGGGGAACTCGTATTAAAACGTACCGACCAATCTGTTACAAAGCAGTACAGTCAGAGAGACATATGGGAAGGGAGCTGTATCGATAACACGAACACACCTCGGGGGAAACTAATTGACTGGATAAAAGGTAACGAAGGCGAACACGATGCAAAAGCTGCAGAGAAGGCAGGACAGGACTCATGCCTTTTCACACAGGTATACAGACAGGGATGGTGGAATGAAGGAAAATTCGGAATGGAAACAGGAGAGAAATCGTCTCTAATAAACGAGGAAAAATGTCCTCACACCATCGTAAGGGAGGAGAAATCAGGGCTCGCGACACCAGCGAAACTCACAGACGTGGATCCACAGAATAAATATGGAAGTAACATTAAATCACACTCTTGGGTACGTGGACAGAGTCCAGGGACTAATCGCAAAAAAATTATGGATATCGAACAAAAAATCCTTGACAAACAGAAACCTTCACAATTCGAGAGAAGGGATGGAGAGATACATATGCAAACAAAAACATGTGAGATTGACAACTTCACAGATAGAGGGAAGCAAAATGTTAAAGTAAAGTCGACAGGACGTGCTCCACTAAGGGCAGAGGCAAAAACTGAAGGGAAACGGCAACACGAGCGACACGGCACGGGGCGCGCACACAGAAAATGCACACCGCTTAACCACGCCCGACACAGTACAGATCAAAGTGACAGATTGCCTGATGATAACTTGTTTGATGATGACGCTGTCGGCAATCAACTTTCGGAATACCTATTCACCAGTAAAACCCTTAAATTGATGGACAAGGCTCTAATCAGAATTCCCGATTTTGACCCCCACAATAAGACTATGGATATCCACACACATATCGCAACAATAGAAGAGGAGGCAATGATTAGAGGGCTGATGAGACGGGATGAAAAAGCGAGTTTGTTGAAACGAAGCTCACATAAAGATTCTATTCCATGGGTAAAGTCACTACCACACAAGGTTAGAAATGATTTTAAACAACTGAGCCTGGCAGTGATTCGGAAGTTTGGAGAATATTCGACACTCACTGAAGGGTTTTATGCTGTAAAATCGATGACCCAGGGCATGGACCAAGATCCACGTGACTACCTCGTACAATTTAAAAGAGCGTATTACGCAGGCGATGTGAATCAATACCACGAAGGAGATAAAATGTTCAAAATTATGTTTTTTGAATCCTTGAGCCCAGAGATTACAGAAAGGGTGAGAATGGTTTTGAATCCAGAAACCGCATCCTTACGCCGCATAGAGAGCAAGGCGTACATGGCATGGTTGTACAGAGCTAAGAATCAGAATTCGGATCCAGAACACAGGGAGAGGGATAAGGAACCCAGCCTCTCAGAGAGGAATAAAAATCACCGAACAGTCCCACAATGCCTAGAAGAGCAAACACACACGCACCTGTGGCAAAATAACCCAGAGAGAGGTTGGCACGAGAATGAGAGCGGCAGAAAGCCGAACATTCAGAGGAATCGCAGGAGGGGGAGGTTCAGAACAGAACCATACCAACACCCCATGCCACGACACACACAAGGTCAAAATTACCCACAGAGATGGCGAAGTAACAATCCAAAAAAAATTTGGCACCCAAATGGGAAAAACACTGGGCCAAAAATGTACGAGAATCGTAGGAGGGAGAGGTTCAGAACAGAACCATATCAACACCCCATCCCACGACACACGCAAGGTTCAAATTACGCACAGAGATGGCGAGATAACCACCTAGCGGGAAGGTGTTACACAGACCGCGGAGGTATGGATACGAACATTCAGGAGAATCGCAAGATGGGAGGTCAAACACAATCGATCCAATTCCGACCAATTCCTCCACCGGCTATACCAGGAGGGAATAGAGGAATAACACAGAATGCGGTCCAAATACATGATAAACAACCCACAGTGAGCGCGAGCGAGCGGCCAACACGCGCCCCACCCGCCGAGGTATTAAACCCGCAGCTCAATGAGAAATACAAGCAGGCTGCAGGTGACGGGGCGAGCAAAAACACGAGCAGTGCTCTTGTAAATGACGCGCGGATCGAATACAAGGACAGGGTTGCATTGAAGCGTGATCGGACAGTACAAAGAGAGAACACAGAGACACGCCCTGAGGAGCGCAGGCGTGAGCCTTTGAATGGAAAATATCCAAGGGAAACCAAAATGTATGTGGATCGGAGTGCTGAAATGGAGACGAATGTTCATGACATATCGGGAATGGTGTTAAAATCTAACACACTCGTAAAAACAAAGAGGGCAACATTACGAGGGACAGAATTAAATCGACACACAAACTCGGCAAATGTGCATGTAATCGCAGAGAGAGCGAATGCCACGAACCAAGTGTCAAAGTGGGTTGTGTGCGCGAATTCTGATTATGTACAGCACAATTTTTCACCACACACTCCCACGACGCGAGAGAGTGAGAGAGAAAATTACAAAAACGAACCCGAAAACCGTGATCAAATTATCAAAGTGATAAGTGGTAAACCAGGCAACATGAGGAAGGTAACGCATAAATGCGTTCGAAACCGCTACCTAGCGTTTCCCAGGATTTAACAAAAACAAAGATGAAATTCGTCGGAATTACGATGTATGAGAACCATGTAACTGATGATATCGATGTTTTAACGTGTTGTTATTTTCCTTGCTTAATTCAAATGTAACCATGTTAAGCAAAAACAAAAATGAATATTCGTCGGAATTATGATGTACGAGAACCAATGAAACGCAATATCGATGTTAACGGTTGTTATTTCCTTTGCTAATTCAGATGTAACCAGATTAAGATTGTAATACGTGCACGCGCGTTGTAAGAAATAACCGCCGAGAGTAAGGGCGGCTGATGGGATGCATGACATAAAAAGGGGGCATTACTTTGTTTGAAAATTCGCCAGTGGCCAAATCGACCCCTGATAATTTTCAAAAGGGCGGACTGTTGGATATATGCCCCCCTTTTTAATTTGAAAAATTATTTTTTTTTAAGAATTATTCTGCCAACATAGATAATATCGTTTTTTAATATACACGGGGCAACGTGAGAACGGACACGCCCTCACACTCCCACAGAGGCCCCCACACACTAACACAGATGTGCGCACACCTCATTTCAAAGGAAAGAGGGCATGAAAGAAGGGTAATCAAGATCATAAAAAACTCCCCGAATTTCACACAAGAGGAACAAGGGAGGGGGGAATGGTAGCCGGGGGGGTTCTGGAAGAAACATCCGTTCGTAAAGGAAAAAAAACCCTTTGATAAGTACAAAACCAGGCCACGAAATATATAATTATATTCTTAACAAAGGAACAACATTAACAAAAAACACAAACGGGTTTTGAACCATGTTAGACAAACTAGTACAACTTAGCCATGAAGTAAGCAAACAGTATCCATCCTCACTACAATTGAAAATCAGACTACAGTCTGCACCAGAATCGCGACCCATCATTGTTAATTAAATACTGACATTATTTACCTTTATAGAATTTCTACACGGCCGGGCCGAAGCATCGAAGAACAATTATGGCATATATTTCGCTCCAAAACAAAATTCTTAGCCGGGATAGCAGATTAAATAATCACAAGAAGTCAAATAATAAGTACGGAATTAAAGTGAATATCCTAGGAGCTAACGGTGAATAAGGCTCTCAAAATTAACCAAACACAACAACCCCCTGAAAACAACAGCAGCAACACGACCGTCTTTGTCTTTCCGAGAGGATCTCCACACGCAGGCACAAAGCCGGGAAATGACACCAATAAAACTCCCGGGCAATGGCTCAAAGGAAATTAACACGCTCTCAGAAATAAATAAATAAGCGCATGCGCCGGGCGCTTCCACCGTGGAAACAACCGTCTTTGTCTTCCCACAACACGGACAGCAAAAATTGCACACGCAAGGAATAACATCTCCATGAGAGATCGGGTCACGATGAAACATCGGGAACACGGTTTCGGCATAACTGGGGCATAATGGAATAAGTCGCATTTCAACTTCCAAACCAAAACAACTTAAGCTGTGTGAGACAAAAGATATGATCCCCGAGCGAGGGCGGAAATAATTAAGCTCGCTTAACGCGTAGGTTGTCGCGACAAATATTATTCAGTAACAAAAACATGGATTCGAATATCTCTTTTATATATATATAACTCAACGCGAATCATCGGTCTGGCTAATGTATAACTTCGTTGGCGCCGTCACGACCCCCCCCCCCTTCCAGAACGACAACAACTGTGTCTTCAAAGCGAAACACACGGACGGACACACACACGGATGCAGATGATCACACACAGGAAGGTTTTATGACAGACTTTGAACAACTCGGGAAACGGAGGGGATTTTTCTCAATATAAGCCGGGAAGAAATCCATTCAAAACACTTCGTCAGGGGCCTGGCCCCCCACCACACATCGCCAGGGCTTCGACTCCACCACAGATCGTCAAGAAGCTTTCGTCATCCAGCATGACGAGAATCGCGAGGTAGCGACGTGCTGCTACAAGCCGAGGTCTGCACCACCTAAGAAGAATTACTACACTGAGCCGCCGAGCTGCGAGTGAAACGGACGGAGATTCCAGCTATCACTCTCGAGCCAACAACTTCAACCCAACGTCAATACCAGCAACGAGCGAAAGCATCGTTCATCGCCAGAGCGACAACCAACGAGAACCGACTCGTCATCCAGCAGTGGAGAGAAAGAGCGAGCCACCGCGCCGTCAGCTACAAAGAGCGCGCCACCGCGCCGTCAGCTACGAGAGCGCGCCACCGCGCCGTCAGCTACGAGAGCGCGCCACCGCGCCGTCAGCTACGAGAGCGCGCCACCGCGCCGTCAGCTACGAGAGCGCGCCACCGCGCCGTCAGCTACGAGAGCGCGCCACCGCGCCGTCAGCTACGAGAGCGCGCCACCGCGCCGTCAGCTACGAGAGCGCGCCACCGCGCCGTCAGCTACGAGAGCGCGCCACCGCGCCGTCAGCTACGAGAGCGCGCCACCGCGCCGTCAGCTACGAGAGCGCGCCACCGCGCCGTCAGCTACGAGAGCGCGCCACCGCGCCGTCAGCTACGAGAGCGCGCCACCGCGCCGTCAGCTACAAGAGCGCGCCACCGCGCCGTCAGCTACCGAGAGCGCGACACCGCGCCGTCAGCTACGAGAGCGCGCCACCGCGCCGTCAGCTACGGGAGCGCGCCACCGCGCCGTCAGCTACAAGAGCGCGCCACCGCGCCGTCAGCTACCGAGAGCGCGACACCGCGCCGTCAGCTACAAAGAACGCGCCACCGCGCCGTCAGCTACCGAGGGCCGCCAAGCGCCGCCAAGCGCCGCCGCTCACCTCATCGCGGAGAAAGTGTCAGCTGCCGCTCGCACAGACAACACAGAGGTCGTATCGCTTCCCACATATAGACTCAAGGAAACACAGAGGAAATCTTGTCAAACCGGTTTCTTTGTCAGAGCCTCGCCGAAGAATTAATTAAAACAGAGCCAGATTAGCTCTCCCGCAACACGCCTCACCCACCATTGACTCCAACATTCCGTTAAAAGAATATTATACTTACCGATGAATCTATTGACATATACTTTCGCCTCGGGGATACAATAAGTGCTTTTATTACCGCAAAACGAAATGTGTCATGCTTGTTTCAAACTCGGCCAGTCGCCGATTGTGACCGATACCAAAACAAACTAATGAGATGCCTGGTTGTTAGGAGGGTTTTAGTTATTCAATTTAGTAAATGCATAAGTGTTTATTCATTAATTTTAGTCAATGCCCAATCTCGTAATTGCATAAGAATTTTAGTTATCCATATTAGTCGAATGCACAATATCGAAAATGCATAAGAGTTTTGAGTTATTCAATTTAGTAAATGCTTAAGTGTTTATTCATTCATTTTAGTCAATGCTTAATCTCGTAATTGCATAAGAATTGTAGTTATCCATATTAATCGAATGCACGATATTGCAAATGCATAAGTGTTTGGTTATTCATGAATTATTGACGCATGTTTGACCTGCATGATAGAATGTCACATGCTTGTTAGAATAAAATTGCTTAACACCAACTGTTCGAGTGCTTCTTTCCAAGTCCATGCAAAACCATCTTATTTTTGATAACTGTATCCTGTGATGAGATATGAAAATGGAGACCTAAATATCATAACACACACTAGGATAATCGGTAAACATTTAATCATTGACCATCGTGTTATCCTGGTTGACATAACTCTGGATAAACGAAGCTGAGCCTAATTACCACAACTGCTCACATTAACATCATCGCAAGCATCCGCATAACTTACTACGATTATCTCAGCGATTATCATAATTTAGGCATATAATTATTCACACTATCATAATATATGCATATAATCACATGCATTATCATAATTTATGCATGTTAATACACACATTAACATAATTAATGCGATTTGCGCATTTTTCGGAAAATTATTAATTTTTATTATTTTCATCAAAATTTCATAACTCCGACACATACAACATAATGGGGGCTCGTCCGGGATCTCTCACAGACAGTGTTTTGCATGGATGATGGAATGAATCACTTCGTGTTAACCAGAATATCGTGACCAAACATTGCATTGTGATTGTAAACGGGCGTAAAACAAAAAAAAACGCCCTCTAAGGTTAAAACCCAGAATAGCAGGTTGAAACAGAGACAGTGGAATTAAGATAATATCGTATCAAACCGATTGCACCCTGTGATAAATGGTGTTAGAGGTACGCACACTGAATCGGAAAATTACAGAATAGCTCGAGTCAAACTGACCACACTCTGTGAGATAATTGTTTTATATGCACTCTGAAAGGAAAGGTCAAAGTAACTCCTGCCACTTGAGATGATAGGATTAAGAATAATTTTTGAATGGGTTACGGGGTACGGGGAACTCGTATTAAAACGTACCGACCAATCTGTTACAAAGCAGTACAGTCAGAGAGACATATGGGAAGGGAGCTGTATCGATAACACGAACACACCTCGGGGGAAACTAATTGACTGGATAAAAGGTAACGAAGGCGAACACGATGCAAAAGCTGCAGAGAAGGCAGGACAGGACTCATGCCTTTTCACACAGGCATACAGACAGGGATGGTGGAATGAAGGAAAATTCGGAATGGAAACAGGAGAGAAATCGTCTCTAATAAACGAGGAAAAATGTCCTCACACCATCGTAAGGGAGGAGAAATCAGGGCTCGCGACACCAGCGAAACTCACAGACGTGGATCCACAGAATAAATATGGAAGTAACATTAAATCACACTCTTGGGTACGTGGACAGAGTCCAGGGACTAATCGCAAAAAAATTATGGATATCGAACAAAAAATCCTTGACAAACAGAAACCTTCACAATTCGAGAGAAGGGATGGAGAGATACATATGCAAACAAAAACATGTGAGATTGACAACTTCACAGATAGAGGGAAGCAAAATGTTAAAGTAAAGTCGACAGGACGTGCTCCACTAAGGGCAGAGGCAAAAACTGAAGGGAAACGGCAACACGAGCGACACGGCACGGGGCGCGCACACAGAAAATGCACACCGCTTAACCACGCCCGACACAGTACAGATCAAAGTGACAGATTGCCTGATGATAACTTGTTTGATGATGACGCTGTCGGCAATCAACTTTCGGAATACCTATTCACCAGTAAAACCCTTAAATTGATGGACAAGGCTCTAATCAGAATTCCCGATTTTGACCCCCACAATAAGACTATGGATATCCACACACATATCGCAACAATAGAAGAGGAGGCAATGATTAGAGGGCTGATGAGACGGGATGAAAAAGCGAGTTTGTTGAAACGAAGCTTACATAAAGATTCTATTCCATGGGTAAAGTCACTACCACACAAGGTTAGAAATGATTTTAAACAACTGAGCCTGGCAGTGATTCGGAAGTTTGGAGAATATTCGACACTCACTGAAGGGTTTTATGCTGTAAAATCGATGACCCAGGGCATGGACCAAGATCCACGTGACTACCTCGTACAATTTAAAAGAGCGTATTACGCAGGCGATGTGAATCAATACCACGAAGGAGATAAAATGTTCAAAATTATGTTTTTTGAATCCTTGAGCCCAGAGATTACAGAAAGGGTGAGAATGGTTTTGAATCCAGAAACCGCATCCTTACGCCGCATAGAGAGCAAGGCGTACATGGCATGGTTGTACAGAGCTAAGAATCAGAATTCGGATCCAGAACACAGGGAGAGGGATAAGGAACCCAGCCTCTCAGAGAGGAATAAAAATCACCGAACAGTCCCACAATGCCTAGAAGAGCAAACACACACGCACCTGTGGCAAAATAACCCAGAGAGAGGTTGGCACGAGAATGAGAGCGGCAGAAAGCCGAACATTCAGAGGAATCGCAGGAGGGGGAGGTTCAGAACAGAACCATACCAACACCCCATGCCACGACACACACAAGGTCAAAATTACCCACAGAGATGGCGAAGTAACAATCCAAAAAAAATTTGGCACCCAAATGGGAAAAACACTGGGCCAAAAATGTACGAGAATCGTAGGAGGGAGAGGTTCAGAACAGAACCATATCAACACCCCATCCCACGACACACGCAAGGTTCAAATTACGCACAGAGATGGCGAGATAACCACCTAGCGGGAAGGTGTTACACAGACCGCGGAGGTATGGATACGAACATTCAGGAGAATCGCAAGATGGGAGGTCAAACACAATCGATCCAATTCCGACCAATTCCTCCACCGGCTATACCAGGAGGGAATAGAGGAATAACACAGAATGCGGTCCAAATACATGATAAACAACCCACAGTGAGCGCGAGCGAGCGGCCAACACGCGCCCCACCCGCCGAGGTATTAAACCCGGAGCTCAATGAGAAATACAAGCAGGCTGCAGGTGACGGGGCGAGCAAAAACACGAGCAGTGCTCTTGTAAATGACGCGCGGATCGAATACAAGGACAGGGTTGCATTGAAGCGTGATCGGACAGTACAAAGAGAGAACACAGAGACACGCCCTGAGGAGCGCAGGCGTGAGCCTTTGAATGGAAAATATCCAAGGGAAACCAAAATGTATGTGGATCGGAGTGCTGAAATGGAGACGAATGTTCATGACATATCGGGAATGGTGTTAAAATCTAACACACTCGTAAAAACAAAGAGGGCAACATTACGAGGGACAGAATTAAATCGACACACAAACTCGGCAAATGTGCATGTAATCGCAGAGAGAGCGAATGCCACGAACCAAGTGTCAAAGTGGGTTGTGTGCGCGAATTCTGATTATGTACAGCACAATTTTTCACCACACACTCCCACGACGCGAGAGAGAGAGAGAGAAAATTACAAAAACGAACCCGAAAACCGTGATCAAATTATCAAAGTGATAAGTGGTAAACCAGGCAACATGAGGAAGGTAACGCATAAATGCGTTCGAAACCGCTACCTAGCGTTTCCCAGGATTTAACAAAAACAAAGATGAAATTCGTCGGAATTACGATGTATGAGAACCATGTAACTGATGATATCGATGTTTTAACGTGTTGTTATTTTCCTTGCTTAATTCAAATGTAACCATGTTAAGCAAAAACAAAAATGAATATTCGTCGGAATTATGATGTACGAGAACCAATGTAACGCAATATCGATGTTAACGGTTGTTATTTCCTTTGCTAATTCAGATGTAACCAGATTAAGATTGTAATACGTGCACGCGCGTTGTAAGAAATAACCGCCGAGAGTAAGGGCGGCTGATGGGATGCATGACATAAAAAGGGGGCATTACTTTGTTTGAAAATTCGCCAGTGGCCAAATCGACCCCTGATAATTTTCAAAAGGGCGGACTGTTGGATATATGCCCCCCTTTTTAATTTTAAAAATTAATTTTTTTTAAGAATGATTCTGCCAACATAGATAATATCGTTTTTTAATATACACGGGGCAACGTGAGAACGGACATGCCCTCACACTCCCACAGAGGCCCCCACACACTAACACAGATATGCGCACACCTCATTTCAAAGGAAAGAGGGCATGAAAGAAGGGTAATCAAGATCATAAAAAACTCCCCGAATTTCACACAAGAGGAACAAGGGAGGGGGGAATGGTAGCCGGGGGGGTTCTGGAAGAAACATCCGTTCGTAAAGGAAAAAAAACCCTTTGATAAGTACAAAACCAGGCCACGAAATATATAATTATATTCTTAACAAAGGAACAACATTAACAAAAAACACAAACGGGTTTTGAACCATGTTAGACAAACTAGTACAACTTAGCCATGAAGTAAGCAAACAGTATCCATCCTCACTACAATTGAAAATCAGACTACAGTCTGCACCAGAATCGCGACCCATCATTGTTAATTAAATACTGACATTATTTACCTTTAAAGAATTTCTACACGGCCGGGCCGAAGCATCGAAGAACAATTATGGCATATATTTCGCTCCAAAACAAAATTCTTAGCCGGGATAGCAGATTAAATAATCACAAGAAGTCAAATAATAAGTACGGAATTAAAGTGAATATCCTAGGAGCTAACGGTGAATAAGGCTCTCAAAATTAACCAAACACAACAACCCCCTGAAAACAACAGCAGCAACACGACCGTCTTTGTCTTTCCGAGAGGATCTCCACATGCAGGCACAAAGCCGGGAAATGACACCAATAAAACTCCCGGGCAATGGCTCAAAGGAAATTAACACGCTCTCAGAAATAAATAAATAAGCGCATGCGCCGGGCGCTTCCACCGTGGAAACAACCGTCTTTGTCTTCCCACAACACGGACAGCAAAAATTGCACACGCAAGGAATAACATCTCCATGAGAGATCGGGTCACGATGAAACATCGGGAACACGGTTTCGGCATAACTGGGGCATAATGGAATAAGTCGCATTTCAACTTCCAAACCAAAACAACTTAAGCTGTGTGAGACAAAAGATATGATCCCCGAGCGAGGGCGGAAATAATTAAGCTCGCTTAACGCGTAGGTTGTCGCGACAAATATTATTCAGTAACAAAAACATGGATTCGAATATCTCTTTTATATATATATATATAACTCAACGCGAATCATCGGTCTGGCTAATGTATAACTTCGTTGGCGCCGTCACGAACCCCCCCCCCTTCCAGAACGACAACAACTGTGTCTTCAAAGCGAAACACACGGACGGACACACACACGGATGCAGATGGTCACACACAGGAAGGTTTTATGACAGACTTTGAACAACTCGGGAAACGGAGGGGATTTTTCTCAATATAAGCCGGGAAGAAATCCATTCAAAACACTTCGTC
Organism: Lampetra planeri; assembly: GCF_965212315.1. NCBI lineage: Eukaryota > Metazoa > Chordata > Hyperoartia > Petromyzontiformes > Petromyzontidae > Lampetra > Lampetra planeri. Next base: position 28,327 of record NW_027615638.1, read on the forward strand.
AGGGGCCTGGCCCCCCACCACACATCGCCAGGGCTTCGACTCCACCACAGATCGTCAAGAAGCTTTCGTCATCCAGCATGACGAGAATCGCGAGGTAGCGACGTGCTGCTACAAGCCGAGGTCTGCACCACCTAAGAAGAATTACTACACTGAGCCGCCGAGCTGCGAGTGAAACGGACGGAGATTCCAGCTATCACTCTCGAGCCAACAACTTCAACCCAACGTCAATACCAGCAACGAGCGAAAGCATCGTTCATCGCCAGAGCGACAACCAACGAGAACCAACTCGTCATCCAGCAGTGGAGAGAAAGAGCGCGCCACCGCGCCGTCAGCTACGAGAGCGCGCCACCGCGCCGTCAGCTACGAGAGCGCGCCACCGCGCCGTCAGCTACGAGAGCGCGCCACCGCGCCGTCAGCTACGAGAGCGCGCCACCGCGCCGTCAGCTACGAGAGCGCGCCACCGCGCCGTCAGCTACGAGAGCGCGCCACCGCGCCGTCAGCTACGAGAGCGCGCCACCGCGCCGTCAGCTACCGAGAGCGCGCCACCGCGCCGTCAGCTACGAGAGCGCGCCACCGCGCCGTCAGCTACGGGAGCGCGCCACCGCGCCGTCAGCTACGAGAGCGCGCCACCGCGCCGTCAGCTACAAGAGCGCGCCACCGCGCCGTCAGCTACCGAGAGCGCGACACCGCGCCGTCAGCTACAAAGAACGCGCCACCGCGCCGTCAGCTACCGAGTGCCGCCAAGCGCCGCCGCTCACCTCATCGCGGAGAAAGTGTCAGCTGCCGCTCGCACAGACAACACAGAGGTCGTATCGCTTCCCACATATAGACTCAAGGAAACACAGAGGAAATCTTGTCAAACCGGTTTCTTTGTCAGAGCCTCGCCGAAGAATTAATTAAAACAGAGCCAGATTAGCTCTCCCGCAACACGCCTCACCCACCATTGACTCCAACATTCCGTTAAAAGAATATTATACTTACCGATTAATCTATTGACATATACTTTCGCCTCGGGGATACAATAAGTGCTTTTATTACCGCAAAACGAAATGTGTCATGCTTGTTTCAAACTCGGCCAGTCGCCGATTGTGACAGATACCAAAACAAACTAATGAGATGCCTGGTTGTTAGGAGGGTTTTAGTTATTCAATTTAGTAAATGCATAAGTGTTTATTCATTAATTTTAGTCAATGCCCAATCTCGTAATTGCATAAGAATTTTAGTTATCCATATTAGTCGAATGCACAATATCGAAAATGCATAAGAGTTTTGAGTTATTCAATTTAGTAAATGCTTAAGTGTTTATTCATTCATTTTAGTCAATGCTTAATCTCGTAATTGCATAAGAATTGTAGTTATCCATATTAGTCGAATGCACAATATCGAAAATGCATAAGAGTTTTGAGTTATTCAATTTAGTAAATGCATAAGTGTTTATTCATTCATTTTAGTCAATGCTTAATCTCGTAATTGCATAAGAATTTTAGTTATTCATATTAATCGAATGCACGATATCGCAAATGCATAAGTGTTTGGTTATTCATGAATTATTGACGCATGTTTGACCTGCATGATAGAATGTCACATGCTTGTTAGAATAAAATTGCTTAACACCAACTGTTTGAGTGCTTCTTTCCAAGTCCATGCAAAACCATCTTATTTTTGATAACTGTATCCTGTGATGAGATATGAAAATGGAGACCTAAATATCATAACACACACTAGGATAATCGGTAAACGTTTAATCATTGACCATCGTGTTATCCTGGTTGACATAACTCTGGATAAACGAAGCTGAGCCTAATTACCACAACTGCTCACATTAACATCATCGCAAGCATCCGCATAACTTACTACGATTATCTCAGCGATTATCATAATTTAGGCATATAATTACTCACACTATCATAATATATGCATATAATCACATGCATTATCATAATTTATGCATGTTAATACACACATTAACATAATTAATGCGATTTGCGCATTTTTCGGAAAATTATTAATTTTTATTATTTTCATCAAAATTTCATAACTCCGACACATACAACATAATGGGGGCTCGTCCGGGATCTCTCACAGACAGTGTTTTGCATGGATGATGGAATGAATCACTTCGTGTTAACCAGAATATCGTGACCAAACATTGCATTGTGATTGTAAACGGGCGTAAAACAAAAAAAAAACGCCCTCTAAGGTTAAAACCCAGAATAGCAGGTTGAAACAGAGACAGTGGAATTAAGATAATATCGTATCAAACCGATTGCACCCTGTGATAAATGGTGTTAGAGGTACGCACACTGAATCGGAAAATTACAGAATAGCGCGAGTCAAACTGACCACACTCTGTGAGATAATTGTTTTATATGCACTCTGAAAGGAAAGGTCAAAGTAACTCCTGCCACTTGAGATGATAGGATTAAGAATAATTTTTGAATGGGTTACGGGGTACGGGGAACTCGTATTAAAACGTACCGACCAATCTGTTACAAAGCAGTACAGTCAGAGAGACATATGGGAAGGGAGCTGTATCGATAACACGAACACACCTCGGGGGAAACTAATTGACTGGATAAAAGGTAACGAAGGCGAACACGATGCAAAAGCTGCAGAGAAGGCAGGACAGGACTCATGCCTTTTCACACAGGCATACAGACAGGGATGGTGGAATGAAGGAAAATTCGGAATGGAAACAGGAGAGAAATCGTCTCTAATAAACGAGGAAAAATGTCCTCACACCATCGTAAGGGAGGAGAAATCAGGGCTCGCGACACCAGCGAAACTCACAGACGTGGATCCACAGAATAAATATGGAAGTAACATTAAATCACACTCTTGGGTACGTGGACAGAGTCCAGGGACTAATCGCAAAAAAATTATGGATATCGAACAAAAAATCCTTGACAAACAGAAACCTTCACAATTCGAGAGAAGGGATGGAGAGATACATATGCAAACAAAAACATGTGAGATTGACAACTTCACAGATAGAGGGAAGCAAAATGTTAAAGTAAAGTCGACAGGACGTGCTCCACTAAGGGCAGAGGCAAAAACTGAAGGGAAACGGCAACACGAGCGACACGGCACGGGGCGCGCACACAGAAAATGCACACCGCTTAACCACGCCCGACACAGTACAGATCAAAGTGACAGATTGCCTGATGATAACTTGTTTGATGATGACGCTGTCGGCAATCAACTTTCGGAATACCTATTCACCAGTAAAACCCTTAAATTGATGGACAAGGCTCTAATCAGAATTCCCGATTTTGACCCCCACAATAAGACTATGGATATCCACACACATATCGCAACAATAGAAGAGGAGGCAATGATTAGAGGGCTGATGAGACGGGATGAAAAAGCGAGTTTGTTGAAACGAAGCTTACATAAAGATTCTATTCCATGGGTAAAGTCACTACCACACAAGGTTAGAAATGATTTTAAACAACCGAGCCTGGCAGTGATTCGGAAGTTTGGAGAATATTCGACACTCACTGAAGGGTTTTATGCTGTAAAATCGATGACCCAGGGCATGGACCAAGATCCACGTGACTACCTCGTACAATTTAAAAGAGCGTATTACGCAGGCGATGTGAATCAATACCACGAAGGAGATAAAATGTTCAAAATTATGTTTTTTGAATCCTTGAGCCCAGAGATTACAGAAAGGGTGAGAATGGTTTTGAATCCAGAAACCGCATCCTTACGCCGCATAGAGAGCAAGGCGTACATGGCATGGTTGTACAGAGCTAAGAATCAGAATTCGGATCCAGAAAACAGGGAGAGGGATAAGGAACCCAGCCTCTCAGAGAGGAATAAAAATCACCGAACAGTCTCACAATGCCTAGAAGAGCAAACACACACGCACCTGTGGCAAAATAACCCAGAGAGAGGTTGGCACGAGAATGAGAGCGGCAGAAAGCCGAACATTCAGAGGAATCGCAGGAGGGGGAGGTTCAGAACAGAACCATACCAACACCCCATGCCACGACACACACAAGGTCAAAATTACCCACAGAGATGGCGAAGTAACAATCCAAAAAAAATTTGGCACCCAAATGGGAAAAACACTGGGCCAAAAATGTACGAGAATCGTAGGAGGGAGAGGTTCAGAACAGAACCATATCAACACCCCATCCCACGACACACGCAAGGTTCAAATTACGCACAGAGATGGCGAGATAACCACCTAGCGGGAAGGTGTTACACAGACCGCGGAGGTATGGATACGAACATTCAGGAGAATCGCAAGATGGGAGGTCAAACACAATCGATCCAATTCCGACCAATTCCTCCACCGGCTATACCAGGAGGGAATAGAGGAATAACACAGAATGCGGTCCAAATACATGATAAACAACCCACAGTGAGCGCGAGCGAGCGGCCAACACGCGCCCCACCCGCCGAGGTATTAAACCCGGAGCTCAATGAGAAATACAAGCAGGCTGCAGGTGACGGGGCGAGCAAAAACACGAGCAGTGCTCTTGTAAATGACGCGCGGATCGAATACAAGGACAGGGTTGCATTGAAGCGTGATCGGACAGTACAAAGAGAGAACACAGAGACACGCCCTGAGGAGCGCAGGCGTGAGCCTTTGAATGGAAAATATCCAAGGGAAACCAAAATGTATGTGGATCGGAGTGCTGAAATGGAGACGAATGTTCATGACATATCGGGAATGGTGTTAAAATCTAACACACTCGTAAAAACAAAGAGGGCAACATTACGAGGGACAGAATTAAATCGACACACAAACTCGGCAAATGTGCATGTAATCGCAGAGAGAGCGAATGCCACGAACCAAGTGTCAAAGTGGGTTGTGTGCGCGAATTCTGATTATGTACAGCACAATTTTTCACCACACACTCCCACGACGCGAGAGAGTGAGAGAGAAAATTACAAAAACGAACCCGAAAACCGTGATCAAATTATCAAAGTGATAAGTGGTAAACCAGGCAACATGAGGAAGGTAACGCATAAATGCGTTCGAAACCGCTACCTAGCGTTTCCCAGGATTTAACAAAAACAAAGATGAAATTCGTCGGAATTACGATGTATGAGAACCATGTAACTGATGATATCGATGTTTTAACGTGTTATTTTCCTTGCTTAATTCAAATGTAACCATGTTAAGCAAAAACAAAAATGAATATTCGTCGGAATTATGATGTACGAGAACCAATGTAACGCAATATCGATGTTAACGGTTGTTATTTCCTTTGCTAATTCAGATGTAACCAGATTAAGATTGTAATACGTGCACGCGCGTTGTAAGAAATAACCGCCGAGAGTAAGGGCGGCTGATGGGATGCATGACATAAAAAGGGGGCATTACTTTGTTTGAAAATTCGCCAGTGGCCAAATCGACCCCTGATAATTTTCAAAAGGGCGGACTGTTGGATATATGCCCCCCTTTTTAATTTTAAAAATTAATTTTTTTTAAGAATGATTCTGCCAACATAGATAATATCGTTTTTTAATATACACGGGGCAACGTGAGAACGGACACGCCCTCACACTCCCACAGAGGCCCCCACACACTAACACAGATGTGCGCACACCTCATTTCAAAGGAAAGAGGGCATGAAAGAAGGGTAATCAAGATCATAAAAAACTCCCCGAATTTCACACAAGAGGAACAAGGGAGGGGGGAATATAATCACATGCATTATCATAATTTATCATAATTTATGCATGTTAATACACACATTAACATAATTAATGCGATTTGCGCATTTTTCGGAAAATTATTAATTTTTATTATTTTCATCAAAATTTAATAACTCAGACACATACAACACCACACACACAAACGCACCACACACACACAACCACACACACAAGGCACCACACACACACGCTAGACACTCCACACACACACACACTAGACACACCACACACACACACACTAGACACACCACACACACACACAATGCACCACACACATGACACACGCACCACACACACACACACACACAATGCACCACACACATAATGCACCACACACATGACACACACACACACTGCACCACACACATGACACACACACACACAACGCACCACACACACACCCGGACAAGCTTGCCTGCTGCTAATTCGTCACGGGTGGCTGAACCGTGGAACTCTAAATCCATCCGAACCGACTCAGTGCATCCACCACCATCATCATCACGCAACCATCGAGTCGACAGACATACAAACACACACACACACAGAGAGACAGACACACACAGAGAGACAAAGACAGAGCGAGAAAAACAACAAGAGAGACAGTGAGAAAGACGGACACAGCGTGACACACTCTGGCAGCTAAACATTTTTCCCCTCCGACAAAAGCTCACGGACCACGACCTTGCCACACACACACACACACAGTGCGACGTTTACCACCACCACCACCGCCACCACCACCGCCGCCACCGCACGCTTGCCGAGCCAACTCAACTAAGCAGCAGCAGCAAGCATTTGCCCCGACAGCCTGTTCAGGCTATACAGGGGATCTTTGTCTTTTGCGTGCACCTAGCCTGGCACAGTGGGAGGCACAGCTGGTGCATCGGGCAGTCGTCTCGGTCAGTCGACCCGTGGCACCAGCTGGGTCTGCCCCGTGACCTCCTGCACCTAGCCTGGCACAGTTACGTGACACAGCTGGTGCATAAGCCGGTCATCTCGGTCAGTTGACCCGTGGCACCCGCTGGGTCTGCCCCGTGACCTCCTGCACCTAGCCTGGCACAGGTGGTGCATCGGCCAGTCATCTCAGTCGACCCGTGGCACCTGCTGGGTCTGCCACGTGACCTCCTGCCGGCGGGGGGCGTTTGACACTTCACGTGGTGGCCTCAACGTGCACCTAGCCTGGCACAAGCGCTGTCACTGCCACTTAGTGGTGAACGGCGGATGTTGTTGTTGACGTAGTTGTTGGTGTGTGTACGTAGTTGTTGTGTACGTAGTTGTTGTTGTTGGTGTGTACGTAATTGTTGGTGTGTGTACGTAGTTGTTGTTGGTGTGTGTACGTAGTTGTTGTTGGTGTGTGTACGTAGTTGTTGTTGGTGTGTGTACGTAGTTGTTGTTGGTGTGTGTACGTAGTTGTTGTTGGTGTGTGTACGTAGTTGTTGTTGTTGTTGTTGTGTAGGTACTTGTTGTTGTGTAGGTACTCGTTGTTGTGTAGGTAGTTGTTGTTGTGTAGGTAGTTGTTGTTGTGTAGGTAGTTGTTGTTGTGTAGGTAGTTGTGAGACGCCGCCGTCGCCGCGACTAAGTTATATGGGCGAGCAGGCGGCCATCAGCCCCGAGTGACCCAGCTCCAGAAGCACCACCACCACCACCATCATCATCACCACCACCACCACCACCACCACCATCGCTGGTACCACCACCTCCGCTGGCGCGTGGCTCTTGAACGGGGGGGCTGGCGTTGGTGACCAGAGATGAACGCAGAGAGGGGTCCGACAGCGCAGACAGCAGCCCAGTGCCACCCATCTCCTTGAGCACCTGTGGGAGAGCGTGGGGAGGTGGCGAGGGTGGTGGGGGTGGTGGTGATGAGGGTGGTGGTGGTGGGTGGTGGTGATGGTGGTGGGTGAGGGTGGTGGGGAGAGTGGTGAGGGTGGTGAGCTTGGTGGTGAGGGTGGTGGTGAGGGTGGGCGAGGGTGGGAGACAATGGTGAGGGTGGGGAGGGTGGTGAGGGTGGTGAGGGTGGTGAGGGTGGTGGTGAGGGTGGTCGAGGGTGGGCGAGGGTGGTGGTGAGGGTGGGTGAGGGTGGTGGTGGTGGTGAGGGAGGTGGTGAGGGTGAGGGTGGTGGTGAGGGTGGTGGTGAGGGGGGTGGTGGTGAGGGGGGTGGTGGTGAGGGTGGTGAGCGTGGGGAGAGCGTGGGGAGGTGGTGGTGAGGGAGGGAGATAATGGTAAGGGTGGCGGTGGTGATGATGGCGGTGATGATAAGAGGCGGTGGTGATAGCTGGTGACGATAGCTGGTGATGATGGCAGTGACGATAGCGCCGGTGGCTGCAGCAGCAGCAGCAGCAGCAGCAGCAGCAGCAGCAGCAGCAGCAGCAGCAGCAGCAGCAGCAGCAGCAGCAGCAGCAGCAGCAGCAGCAGCAGCAGCAGCAGCAGCAGCAGCAGCAGCAGCAGCAGCAGCAGCAGCAGCAGCAGCAGCAGCAGCAGCAGCAGCAGCAGCAGCAGCAGCAGCAGCAGCAGCAGCAGCAGCAGCAGCAGCAGCAGCAGCAGCAGCAGCAGCAGCAGCAGCAGCAGCAGCAGCAGCAGCAGCAGCAGCAGCAGCAGCAGCAGCAGCAGCAGCAGCAGCAGCAGCAGCAGCAGCAGCAGCAGCAGCAGCAGCAGCAGCAGCAGCAGCAGCAGCAGCAGCAGCAGCAGCAGCAGCAGCAGCAGCAGCAGCAGCAGCAGCAGCAGCAGCAGCAGCAGCAGCAGCAGCAGCAGCAGCAGCAGCAGCAGCAGCAGCAGCAGCAGCAGCAGCAGCAGCAGCAGCAGCAGCAGCAGCAGCAGCAGCAGCAGCAGCAGCAGCAGCAGCAGCAGCAGCAGCAGCAGCAGCAGCAGCAGCAGCAGCAGCAGCAGCAGCAGCAGCAGCAGCAGCAGCAGCAGCAGCAGCAGCAGCAGCAGCAGCAGCAGCAGCAGCAGCAGCAGCAGCAGCAGCAGCAGCAGCAGCAGCAGCAGCAGCAGCAGCAGCAGCAGCAGCAGCAGCAGCAGCAGCAGCAGCAGCAGCAGCAGCAGCAGCAGCAGCAGCAGCAGCAGCAGCAGCAGCAGCAGCAGCAGCAGCAGCAGCAGCAGCAGCAGCAGCAGCAGCAGCAGCAGCAGCAGCAGCAGCAGCAGCAGCAGCAGCAGCAGCAGCAGCAGCAGCAGCAGCAGCAGCAGCAGCAGCAGCAGCAGCAGCAGCAGCAGCAGCAGCAGCAGCAGCAGCAGCAGCAGCAGCAGCAGCAGCAGCAGCAGCAGCAGCAGCAGCAGCAGCAGCAGCAGCAGCAGCAGCAGCAGCAGCAGCAGCAGCAGCAGCAGCAGCAGCAGCAGCAGCAGCAGCAGCAGCAGCAGCAGCAGCAGCAGCAGCAGCAGCAGCAGCAGCAGCAGCAGCAGCAGCAGCAGCAGCAGCAGCAGCAGCAGCAGCAGCAGCAGCAGCAGCAGCAGCAGCAGCAGCAGCAGCAGCAGCAGCAGCAGCAGCAGCAGCAGCAGCAGCAGCAGCAGCAGCAGCAGCAGCAGCAGCAGCAGCAGCAGCAGCAGCAGCAGCAGCAGCAGCAGCAGCAGCAGCAGCAGCAGCAGCAGCAGCAGCAGCAGCAGCAGCAGCAGCAGCAGCAGCAGCAGCAGCAGCAGCAGCAGCAGCAGCAGCAGCAGCAGCAGCAGCAGCAGCAGCAGCAGCAGCAGCAGCAGCAGCAGCAGCAGCAGCAGCAGCAGCAGCAGCAGCAGCAGCAGCAGCAGCAGCAGCAGCAGCAGCAGCAGCAGCAGCAGCAGCAGCAGCAGCAGCAGCAGCAGCAGCAGCAGCAGCAGCAGCAGCAGCAGCAGCAGCAGCAGCAGCAGCAGCAGCAGCAGCAGCAGCAGCAGCAGCAGC
>NW_027615639.1:0-37830 GCF_965212315.1 Lampetra planeri
AACGGAAATCAATTTTGACAAGTTGCCATTCAGATCGGTGGCTAAAATGACCAAAAATTCTGGATAAAAAAACAGAAAACAAGGTGAAAAAACTTTTGCCATATTGAACATTTTTTAAACTGCTGTGGAAAACACATTGGTCGATATCAAGTGCACTGACTTTAATCAATGTTCTTTGTTTAAAGTTAAATTCCTGTGTCAATCTTCATTTGGGTGACATAAAACACATAAACTCTTTGTGTCCTTCATTTCTTACGTCATAATGAGGGTGTCCTCTCCTGGCTCCCCCAGCACCCCCATCAACATAGAGTGGAGAGGAGGTGAAGCTATACTTGTCCCAGTTTCTGCCCTCATCAAAACTCAGCCTGCGGGGGAGAACAAGAGTGAGATCACAAGTAGATCATCACACAAATAGCACGTCTGTACGCAAACTCAGCAGAAACATAGTCTCTCTCTCTGTTTCTGATGATTGAGTGGAGATGAGTGAAATGACGAGTCCTACCAAATGTGTCTGATGGGCAGAGGTGTGTGTCGGATGGCCACCAGAGTTCCTCCTTGATTCAGGAAAAACACGCTGTACTGTTCCTGAAAAATCTGCAGACAACAATCAGTGTGAGTTTATTAGCCTAAAGATGAATTCAGACAACAAAGCAACAATCGTTTCAAGCCGATGGCAAATATCCTGCATGCTGCCTTTTATTTGCTGTTTTACAGATCATATCTTGTGCGAGGTTGCACATCAAAGCTCAGGCTTTTTTCTCTGGGAACAAGCAAATTGTGAGAAGGAGTGGAAACCTGTGAGTGAGTACCAAGTCACTTCCTCCTTATCTCACAACACCGGACCAATGTTCGATCAAATGAACATAACACATTCAAACGTGAAGAAAAAACTGAATGTAGAAAGAAATAGTCCTCTGTGGTGGTACGGATTCTGACTGCTTCTGTAGACTGATATGAAGTACAGTGTGTACCATTCACAGCAACCATACCGTTTTCTCAGTCAACCTGGTCATATTGACCAATGAATGTTTTATAACATATTGTAAAGTAATAAGCAGACAATAATCTTAATGCGACTCTAACTTGTTCCAGTAAGATGTATTATACATTTTATATCAATTAGTGCAACCTTGTATTCATAGAGGGCCCTCACTGGTTGTACTATTGCACAGCAGATACAGCTGAGAGTAATGCAATAAATCTTTTCTTTTTTTTCAAATTTTTTTTAAAATACATTTTCTTTATTTATTTCACACTTAAAGTCCGCTTGATTGGATGGGGTTACAGTGGGTCCCTGGCGTCTGGGACCTATATATACATGCTAATACTGTAATAATCGATAGTAAGAATAGTGTGCATTTTTCATGGAGCCCAGTAAAGCATCTACATCTATCTATCTATCCATCTATCTAATACAGAGTAATTCACACTCTGAAATTGGAACCTAACATAAATGTGCATTTAGTCATGTTAGTAATGCAGTTCAAAGTTTATCATACTGCACCTCTGTCCAGGTGTTTCCAGCATCAGATGTGATGAAAATGCTGACGTTCGTACTGGTCAGTTCCGGTCCAACCACACCTGAATTGAAAAGGTACAGTTTTCACGACTGTTAACTTTACATTTGTTGCATACTGTTAAAACACAGAAGTTGAAAGCTAGTTGTTATTTCTTTCCAGCAACATAAACACAGTTGATTTAGCGAACTGTGGTCAGATGAGAAATACATTCTTTTTTACATTCTGTGTTGAGAAAACACGTGAACAGGCATGATCAAGGATCATCTGAGTAGACAACAGTATGGATGTACAAATCAAATCATCTCACCAGATGCTATAATAACTCCTGGAGCTGAATCTTCGCTGACAATATTTCCCGAGGTGTAAGGATTCTCAGACACGTGAAGGTGCAGATGTAACGAACAGTACGGCTGAGAAACACGTAGGATTAGGTTTCCAAACGAGAATGTGAAGAATATTACAAATTTAAATGATAAACAGTTATAAAAGAGATATTGAAACAGATTTTTATCCTCTGATCATGTACTGGTGAAAATTGGTGGAGTATTTTTGAGCAAACAATGGAAATTCAAATAATCAGATACATGCGGTGTCAGTGGCCCACTTACCTGTTCACAATAGACCTTGTTTCCCTGGAGATCGGTTGTCGGAGCCTGTAGAAGATGCCAGTCTCTTCCTTTGTTGTATGTGATATAAGTTTTCACTTGGTTCTCAACAACTTTATTTGACAGGAACACCCCTTTAATCCCTGCAACCTGCAAACATGAGAGTTGGTAGAGAGCGGCAGAGGGTGGAAAAAAAAACAACAAAAAAAGGTGTAGAAAAATAACCATAAATTATTCAAACTTAAGTAAAGCCGAAGACCTAGTTCAGAGAGGATGAGATGTCAGAAAGTGATAGTTTTTCTGACAGGGAGCACTATTTTGGACCATCTGTAGGACTGCACAGAATCAAAACAACATATGGTGCAGCCCCAAGATATTTCTTCTTCTTTGTATGTATGCACAGAAATGAAGCCCTGCTCTTCTACTGATAAAGCACACATCTTGCATCGGTGCAGAAATGACCATGTTAGATACTGAAATGGTTGGGTATAAAATAAATAACGCTGAATATTATTATGGAATATATTTCTAGTCACAGAGATCAGTGATTGATCATTGTTAAAAAAAAATGTGATCATCTAAAGTAATGCCACATGTCCCCGTACACAAATCTTATAGTACATAAAACTGCCCAACATCTGATAAAAACAAAATGAATAACCAGCCTTTGTGTGATTCATATGACTTCGTACTTGGAACAACTGTCACTGTCAAATTTTCTGTTGAATGATTAATCGTTTACTGAAAACAACTGACAACAGAAATAATCCGTGCAGCATTTACTCTGGTGTTCAGATTGATAGGAGTGTACAGATGGATGCTTGTGAACTACAGTAATGGCAGAATCCATGATAGACTTCCTGCTGAGTTTTGATTTATTTGAATTTTGGCATTGACCTTTGACAACTGGTCTGATTTACGCAACTGATTTTGACACAAAAGATAATCCGAGCAATGTCGGGAGGCTGTTTTTGCACATTGCTGGTTTGTCTACTCACACACATAGACATAGTATGTAATCTGATGTACGGTAGTCGGCTGTTTTGGCAGCCGTCTGCTTCCATTTGATCAAAATGTTCCAGTTTTAAGACACATGGTGTTGATAGTGACTTCCTACCAAAGGAGCAAACACAAAATTTGTGAACATTCACGAGAATGACACAGTCTTCTAATAACTACCACCCAACAGCTTTGTCACTACGTGCATACCTCATAGAGATCTATCATGATGTTGCCCTCCGGTCCTTTACTGCTCACGACGTTCTCCAGCATCAGGGTGAAGAACAGCCCTCTGGACTCAGACATGTACAGGTTGTAGGACTCATTCTGATGCCAATCTTGAATTGCTGCTACCCACCTGGTTATCATCTGTGCTGATGATCTGCAAGTCCTAAATATATGAAATTCAGGAGTTCATTAGATGCAGGTTGCTTAGGAACATGCAGCATCCCTGTCAGTAAGCCATCATGGCACACTGGTGATTTGTCATTTCATGATGGTATTCAGTCAGGATTGACTGCAGTTAGAGTTAAGATGAGGTTGAAAATGTGTCTCCATCTCAGGGCAATTTGATCATTTCAGAAATCTGTTTTTGACACGCTCTCCCCTTAAACTAGAATGTCATGCAGTGAAAGTAATTCAGTGTACCTACTAATCCAGAGTGCACTGTGAGATACGGATCATGGGAAGACAGGTTTTACAATATAAAACCTAATTGCATCTTATTACAATATAATTGCATCTAATAATGTTTGGAAACAGATCCAATGTGTCAGCACACATTATAAGCAACTCTACTTCGTCATCATGACAAAGCAACATTGAGGGATAAAGACTCCTTACACATCTGCTGAAAGTGCTTCACTCACCAAACACAGTGTCCTTCCTACCTTTGGCAGAGTGTACTTGGGAAGCTTCAAGGGTAGAAGGAAGTTCTTTTGTAAGACACATAATGGACAGATCGGCCACCTACTGGGACCTAGAAAAGCAGTATGGTGAAAGTTCATCCGATTTGAGGTAGATCAAAGTCATTGTGCGCCCTCGTTGCTAGCTGCTCTGAGCCATAATCAAAACTCATGGTTTGCAGCTAATGAGGACGTGAATTAAAGCAGAGATGAGCTGTAGCATACACAGCACAGTGATTTCAATTTCATGCCATCCTTTTCCGAGATAATGGCTCCTTTAAGTTTATTAAAAAAACATGACTTGTACATTAAGATGCAATTGAATGCAGTGGTTTTACTGCTTTTAATTGTCTTTTAATGAAGCCAAACATTGTAATAAATACCCACCTGGATGAAAACGTACTCATCCTGAACCACCAGGGAATTAGGGATGATAAATCCAGGGAAAGGCTTGCCCTTGTTTCCATCAGAGCAATTCTGAAGTTTACAAGTTATGTACCTGCGACCCTGTGGGTAAGCAAGACATGAGTGCTAAATATATTACAAAGAGAAAAACAAACAGCCTTCCTTAGTCAAGGCTTTAGCTGTGCTTATGCTGATGGCATTTAGTGAACCTTGGAAGCAAAATTTTGAAAATCCTGTTTCTCACGAAAAGATAAAGTTGGGAGAGCTGTCCCAGTGTGTTAGCATCAGTCAAATGAGGCGGTCTCCCCAGGGACGGGGTATTGACGCACAGGGCTTTATGGAAGTGGCCCCCCTCCTGTCTGTGCTGTGGCTGAGGAAAAGAGCCAAGCTACAGCGCGGCCTTTGAAAAATGAATTAGCTTAATCGAATGAAGAGCCTGAATGCGGAGGTCTGCGAAGACTTTTAATAAAAAATTCTCAGTGAAAATTGGGAATAAATTGCAAAGAAAGTTAAAATCATGTGATGCGACTAGTACCAACCACCACAGTAGATAAATGGGGTTAGACCCAATGTTTTCAATGTCTCCATGGTAACATCATCTTATTACTTACGCCCATCAGAGATGCTGATCTCCAGGTGGATCATTCCCTGCTCTTTGTCCAAACCCAGTCTGGACCTGTATATCATGGCAAACAATGAAGAACTCTAGCTTTCGTTGTTTTAAAGGCACATTTCCAACCACATTTGTTTTCATCTTCAATAAATCAGTTGCTAATTGTCACATCCACCCTACCCTTCCCCTCATACTGTTTGTGACTTAATGGTGAGCCATTCAGAACATGACAAATATTGTTATGTTCATGTTTTATTTGAAGGGATCATAGGCAGATTGTAATGAATACTCATAACACTGAATACACAAATCAGAATGAGACCTCCTATGTTTACCTAAGGAGCTGGTGCTGCAAAGAACCCTCAACTGTTCCACTAACTTGTCACTTCTTTTAACATTCACCAACTGAAGTCTCTGAAGACCTTTATGCAACAGCTCCACGGTGGAATAGTTTGCACACGTCTAAGCTCAGTCTCACTACCGGGCCAACATGGCCACCACAATAACGAACGTCCTCACGTAATTTATGGTGACGCAGAGGATGCAGAAGGGCAAGAAAGTGGTGAGGAAGGAGAGCTGTGTCCAACAGAGACTTAAACTGTATATCTGGATGATGGATGAGCTAGTAGGGATTCAGAGGGATTTCGGGTTCTTGGGCAATTCAGGTAGATGGAAATAAATCTGAAAGCAGAAAGAAAAAGAGGCAGCAGACTGTGCTGTTTTATTAACAAGCCACCTTGGTCACATTACCACAAAGAAATGTCTTTCTAGCCCCGACAGTGAGCGCTGAGCTCAGTTGGCTGTGAGGCTAAAGTTACAGTTAAATCAAATTTCAGTGGTTGTTGTTGTTGTTGTTGTTGTTGTTTGTAACTTAACTCAAAGTCAGTTTTAGTTTAACCACACCAAAGCTGTAGATGTGAAAGCACCCTTCATCCACTTTAATACTCCACTACTGCAGGGGGTCCATGAGTCAAGTGCTTTACAAGATGTAAATCACACAAGGACCTGAATGACTGAGAACCTTCACAGAGTTAGGCAGTTGCAGATACTCAGTTAGTTATATGCCACATACAGACAGTTTTACAGCCATACACAGCCTACAGGCCCCGAAAATTCACACATTTGGAATGGGAGGGGTTGCAATCTGCAATTAGTGACACACTGGTCCTTTTAACAGATGCATCATTAAGGATGAGACACAATCTTTACAGTCACTAAATACCCCACAGTACAGTTTGTACTGTAACTGTTCTATATGCTACTGACCTGACATGATGAAACCAAACCATCACATCATATTTCAACAGTTACAGCGTATTAAAGCTTGTCTTGATCAGAAAAGGATATGGCAACAATCTAAACCTGAAAGATGGTTATAGTTATTGATAATGCAGTCATATGATTGTGGAAAAGGCAACTAGTTATGATATAGGTGAAAATAAAACAAAAACAAAGAACGAATGTGAAAATGA
Organism: Lampetra planeri; assembly: GCF_965212315.1. Lineage (NCBI taxonomy): Eukaryota > Metazoa > Chordata > Hyperoartia > Petromyzontiformes > Petromyzontidae > Lampetra > Lampetra planeri. The sequence continues at coordinate 6,520 of NW_027615639.1, forward strand.
TTCACACATGTATTGGCCCCACAGCCATCGATGAGGTTTTACTGTCACCAGAGAGGCAATATGTTTCATATTAAGACGTTTCATCTCAACTTTGAACAGGACAAAAAGGATACAGCTTTGATCTTTACTGTCCCCTCAAGTGCAGTCATACAATATTCTTATCTATAAACCTGATGGACATCTGACCAGCACTGCCCTTGATGGGTAAGGTGTATTTAGCCATTTCATTCACTCTCAATAGAGATTCTTCATGCTGGCGGTTAAGTGCAAAGCGACAGGAGTGACCACTTTTGTATTAATAGCAGCTGTTGTGACAGAAGATGGGCTTTTCTCATTTTCCATAGCGTGTCTGAAGTATAATATAAAAAGCCCCCCATCCTGCTTCTCTCAGCACTCTGTAATTGCCTCACAGCTCCATCTCTTTTAATGGACTTTCTGTCAAATACTTCATCTAATTCTATCAGCAAACAGCAGCCCTTGCTCTTAAATAAAGCCCTCTATGTTCCACAGTGTTCCCATATAATTAACACATAGGCCCATAGTTTCAAAGGCTTCCAGTTAGCATATTTTCGTAAATCACATTTGGACGATAACACGAGCGAGTGCAGAATGTAATGAATGGAAGTCTTTCACAGTGGATCTCTACGAATGTGGGGGACAAATTCACTGTCATGTTTTTATTGACGTATTCCTAAAAGACAGAATATTTCATCAGCAAACAGGAGGGTTCTACACATTAATCATAAGACTGGAGAGCCAGCTTTCCAGGGTGTTTTTGTTTGTCATGAAACAAGAGCTCTCTGTGCTTCCTTTTGACTCAAATTTCACAACATGCTGTTTATTAGGCCAGAATTTTATGTGGAAATGTCAGAAAGTGTGTCGGAAATGTCAATATGATGCAAAATACATGTGATTACAAGGGAAATATTGGCAAATGCAAGTACTGGCCGTCTCCAGTATCTCACCTACAGTAACAGAAACCATTCAAGGCAGCGCAGGAAAACCAGATCAATGGCCTTATATTTCTGTTTTCCGTCCCGTGGGAATTATCGTATTTTGTTTTTGTTTAAGACCGTTGCCATGCCTACTGGCCAGTGAGGATGTGGTAAGGATATAACATGGAGTAGTGCATTCAAACTACTGTATGTGTTTTAACTACACGGCTGTCTCTGACAAAATTGGTTTGCAAAACATTTAGTGATGAACTCATTTAAAATTACTGATTTTTCAGTAAAAACGTTGTTGTTTCATTAATCCGACACTGCCGTCTCAGTGCTATTGGACCTATTTATTGGCTTAATGTTTAAAGGCATACTGTTTCAGGGGGTACTTAAATGTTTTCAAAGGACGTACGTTAATGGAAGGTTTGAGAACAAATTCACCACTCTTCATTTTTTAGCCAAAAGCTATTAAAAACGTTATGTATGAAACATTTATCCTGGGCTAGAATCCATCTGTACCCAAATCAAACAACTAATAACACTAAAACACTCAGAGACACCAAGATGTTCTCTTTCACTCTGAGACCAATACATCAGACGGTCATTGTGCACAATGCCAGCTCTCTACCAAAAGAAATGAAAGACGAATGGATGTGGTTAGATTTGTTGTACACTGTGGTATCCCAGCACTCTCCCAACATTTCACAAGCAGAAGGCATTCAGCAAATCAAATATTAATTAGTATGTGTAAACTAGATGCTTAGTACATAATGTAAAAAAGGAAAATGTAGGCATACATTATTTATCAATACAACATCTGCCTCCATAAAAACCAGATTCATTCAGTCATTCATTCCATAATAAAAAAAAAATAAATCTGCCAATGCTTGAAAGGAATTTCATTCATTTAACTTTCAAGTGTCATCAGTTTGAGAAAATATAACATTTTCAAACGTGTACCTTGTACTTGTATCTGACTCAAACACACCAAACATTTAGCCTGAATTTAAATGAGCTGTCGACTGATCAGAAAGATGTAACATTACTACAGTTTGCATCCGTGCTGTGCTGTTCCCTCTTCTATGTCATCCAGCTGAATCTGAGAAACCCGTCAGAATGACGATCAGAATAAATACAGCGTTTTATGGAGTAAGTAAATATGTTGACTGAAGCCTTTTCCCAAATGTGGATGAAAACAAGAGAAACAACTATATTCAACGAATTTAGGAATGTTACACCTGCCACTATAATTGTATTTTGCAATTGTATTTGTATTTGTATTTTGCTGTCACGTCTCTGTCCCTGAAAGACGAGCCCTCAGTGAGTGATGGACGCTTGATCTCACCAGTAGAATCTGTTGGGGATGACGTTGTCATGCACAAGCTGCCACCTCCTCCCAAATTCAAGAGAGACGTAGAGCTGAGAAGTGAGAAGAACCATATGAGTCACAGCATTTTTCGAAATATGCAAGTGAATTATTTGCTGATTATTATATAAGCACCTTTTTTTTATCATGAATAGTTCATTTGGAAAAGCAGATTAAAACTGATTTTAAAAATGAAAAATTTAACAAATCTAGCTTTTATTACATTCAATGAATATTAAACATTTGGAATTTTAAGGCTATTTCTATTTTTAATTCATAATGCATCCACTTTAAGGCTGCCCTTTCTCTGTTTTTGAGAAAGAACTTCACGTTGATGCTAATTGAATATTTCATCGCTAACAGACAAATCTGGGGAGAAATATTTAATAAATGATATTTCTTATTGCCTATATTTATATCTAACAGTGCACTGTAATACTTTTTTTTAAAATCATCGTGTATATAAGTAGATATTATGAATTACCATTCACGAAATAATGAGAAAAAAATCTGTTTACATTGATATATTCTATGCAACACATACAGACAGACAGTGTTGTGTTTGAAATTACATCTTATTTTAAACCCTCCACACCCGCCCCACATCCTCCCACACACACACACACACACACACAGACACACACACACACACACACACAAGCGTAAAGCCAGCAGACCACTTGTTAGTCAGCTGGTAGAAGTATTGTCATCTTGCAAGAATGACCGAGCAGCAAGAATCCAAGCACCGTCTTTACAAGGATTAGCAACATCATCTTGACATGTCTAAGGGCTTGCAACTTTTAAAAGACATGACAGACGATCAATAAATGGAAAATGAAACCATTCTAAGATTAATTTCATTCTAGGAGTGATGAAAGAGGAGGGAAAAGATGAAATTTACTTTTACAAAGACATACAGAATGACCTAAAGGCAAACTCCTCTCCAGCATCTATGTTTTGGTCCGTTGTTGGCCGAGCTTTCATCTTCCTCCCTGCACCATTTATCTCACTTCTCAGGCCCTGACTGCTTCTCTCTCTGAAAATCAAGTGTTCCAGAAGCAAGCTGGGGAGGCGAGTTTGATGTCTGTAGTGTTGAGCAAAGCGGACAGCCAGGTTCTCGCACAGAGTAATGAATTCGTTGTGTGATTTAATGCCTGCGATTTTGTCTCCGTGTGTATGAGTGTTATCAGGTTTTTCTCATGTTTTGAGGACATAAATATGTTTACAAGGTCACATTGACCCCATAATGTGTGTGTGCTTGTTCCCCATCGGTTCAGATAAGGAGTCTGCAGCCAGACCTTCTGACTTGTGTCTGGGAACAGGTGATCCGCTGGTTTCTGTTGTTATTATCCAAATGAAATCTTTGCTACTTTGTGTCGCAGTCCAGTTCTGTGATATATGACGGACCACTCCTACCAAGCTAGCAAAAGTATGATCAGCAAACAAAAGACATTCAACATCCCTTATTCTCTTCAGAGACTTGTCGTGTCATCGTTTCAGTTTTTCTGTCACGCCATTTGAAAGCTCCACGGTACCTTTTGGTCGTGGCTGTAAGCCAGAATCCAGTCTTCCTGCTCAGGGTGAAAAAGAAGGCTGAGGATATCAAACGCTAAGCTGTGTTTCTGATAGGATGCCCCCTCGTCAAGGCTAATGAGCAGGCTGCTCTCCACCTCCGGGTCGGTCAGTAACATGATCTGAGACGAGACAAGAAAGAAGACAGGGGAATCAGTGGCCCGACTTGACAGCAACCACGCTACAGGGTTTAAGTGTGCCTGCACAGCAGGCTGCTCCTGCAGGGATACTTTGTGGTGAAAAAGATAGCAACACGTAGAATCTGATAACATCTGACAGGCAAGTTCTTTTCATAAACATGCATCAGCAACTTACCTTCCTCTTGTTGTTTGGGCTCACATACAAGTAGCTCAGTATGGTTTTGGGCCCAACATTCTCATTGAGTTTCTCATAAGTCGTCCCATAATCCGTTGACCTAAAATTTAATTACGGATAAAAGTAAACAGAACAATCAAGCAACACCTCCTAGTTTAGATGCTGATAGTGTTATTAAGCATGTCAGGCAAGCGTAAAATTGCAACAGCAGAATTTATGGAGCAATTTGCTAGATGAATGGAGATTTCTGTAATTATCAGAATAAACAAGATGATCCTGGGTAGCATGCATGTCGAGGGAATGAGATATTATTAATATTATTGATGCTTTGAGTTGCAAACATTGTAAATACGATGCTTATGAGTTTCGTAACTTTAATGAGGGGCACAGTCCAATGAGAGATTGAAAAGAATCTACAACAGCGGGGCTCACAAAACTTTGTAAACCAGAAAAATAATGAACTTCAGATTAGCCTTAGTTCCTTATTCAGGAAACACAGTTTACACTGGAGATTTCTGTCAGAATGTGAATGGTCACCACTTTAACTTGTATATTGCCTGGTAGCTGCTGGGCTCTTACCTCCATAAAGAGCTCTCCGTTACTCTGCCGGAGTTGAAGTCGTAGTATTTTGTCAACATGAGGATTACCTACAAAACACATCACACAGATTACTCGCTTCAAATGACCCGGTCATCTGCTTCATGACACATGGGGACACACAAGAAACAAGTCGTATAAGCTCACATGTTTTTTGACAGACAGCTTTATTAAAACAGACCCTGTTGTAAATCCTCCTGCATATTCTCAGAGGGAAGGTTAGCATATATATAAACAATATTATCATGTTTTTCAGTCCAGGCTGATGCCTCATTAATATCATGGAGATTGTTTTTGTGAAGGATAATAAAATGTAAGGTGTATTTTACAATACACAAGTATTTACTACATGAAAAATAGATTTGAAGGGGTCTTGTCAAAGACTTGATACCGATACTTCTCACTGTGGATGTTCAATCTGTGGTTTACATGCACATTATTAGCGTTTATTATAGATGCAATTATTATGAATTAGTTAACTTCCATTTTTCTTAAGTGAGGTGATGCTTCAAGGAGAAATATCTGTCCACCTTGTTTTACACGTTGATTTCAAAAGAATAATTTATTTCCTCTGTAAGTCACTGTGTTTTGTAAAACTTCAAAAGCAACACAAAGTGAGTTGTTCTTATCGCACACTTCAGCCTTTACACGTATTAATCGCTGAAGAAAGGCCCTGCCTCCTCTGAGCGAACATAAAATTCACTGATCACATAGCTCTCTTGGGAAGCTTTTGAGGGTCTGTGGTTCAGCTTTTTATGCCTATCATCTAATTACCAAGTGTTACGAGTGTCTGGGGTAGAATTTCCTGTACAAAGCAAGGGTTCCATCTTATTAGCAAAAATAGTCCTTGGTTTTTTGTTTTTTGGGGGGAATTTTATCAAAATACAAAAAAGTTAATTCTCATCTCTCTTAGATGAAAGCAATTGCTTTAGTAAAAACTTCAAAGTAACTTTTGCACATTTGCCCATTTGGCCGTAGAATCATATTCACTATTTGTTTTATATAGCTCAATTGCCCGATGTTCAATGTCTGCAGAAATCCGTTTTCTGATGCTGGTGCAGTACCACAAAATTGGTATTACAGTGGTAATAACCCTGAGTTACAGTTGATTGTCTGATTTACAAAATCAACCTGCTTTAACTCCTGAAATATTAACCCACAGCTCTTTGAACCAAACTTTCGAAACTCCTTAAGCATCACTTTCAGATGTGCAGGGCTCTTGGGGGTGTCATGCTGTCATTAGTGTGTATGTAGCTAATGTAGAATTCGGGTGGATTATGTCTTTAATCGATAAACACTTGGATAGAAAGTAGTGATGGGGTGTAATATTGCCTAAGTTGCAGTTTTTCCAATTGGCTAAGTGGCACTGACATGAAAAATTACAGGGATCAAGAATTGTGGTCCTGATGCTGCAGTTACATCCTCACCAGACAGCGACAGTTGGAGACGTTTGATGGAACCAACAAATACCAGACTTTGCTCCAGGAGAACATCAGCAGTGTCCATGTGCAACTGCCAAGACTTTCTAAAACACAAGACTTTTCAGCAAACCACTATGGATTCACACGTCAGACAACAAATTCCTAAAATGTTTCAGAAGGAGTACCATAAAACCAACCACTCATGTTGGCTCTAGCAGGAAGAAAGCTTTGCTGTTACATAACTAGACCTTCACCAAGGCTTCACATAGCAACACATAATAAGTTTTGAAGATGTATTTATTTATGTATCTACTTATTTTGGGAATGGGATTCACTTCCACAACAAGAAAGTGCCCTATCTTGTGGTGTCGGGCGAAATTCAGCGTTGACCAGTGGCTGTGATAAACACACAAATTCACACAGGCCATCATCAGTTAGTCACTTTTTCATTTTACATAATTCCGCTCAATTCCTCTCAGTACTTTCTTTTATCAGTCACGTCAATTTCAGTACATAAGCCACTTCACTAGGTCCACTTGCGCAGTCATTGTGTTTGAGAAATCCTGTAAGAGCGATATTCATTTTGTATTTATTACAGAGATACAGTTGAGTTTCAAGTGCATTATACTGAGATGGGTTCAAGTATAATAAGTCAAACTGGTACCTGTCTGATAGTTTTAGTGTAAATATTACAGGCTTCATTAGGGTAAAATTATTAGCTGCTGCTGATTTACATTGTGTTAGGTGTCCAGTGAGTCATTTCTAAAGAAACATGTACAATACCTCAATATAATACCAAAAAGTTACCTCCTGCTGTTAATTATTCAATTTAAACTTTACAGTTCCAGGTTATTTCCTAATTATTTGCCCTCTTTGTGAATACGCTGACAAAGCAAACTCTGGCGCTGCTCTTTTTTTGTGCTGAATGGATGAAACACTTTTTTATGAGGCTATTTCAGACATAGTCCACATACACGTTATGTTATAATAGTGGTACCATTTGTCTAGACTTGGCTCCAAAGATTTATGGTCTTCCACTGAAATGGCCGTTATACCCTCCAGAAGTCGTAGCCTCATGGACACTGCCACACACAATAGAACAACCCACAGCGGTCGGAAAATGAGGATAAATTAGATCCTCCTTCTGTGTGGCAATTAACTTTACGCATTCACTTGGGTGAGATCCAGGCATGTAATTTGCATCCAGCACATTACTGGCCCACAAAAAAGTGGGGTGAAGCTTCATGCCTGCAGTTAAGACATTAATATGGTGATACAATATTCACTTTGTAGATGGCTGAGTGTGAAACAGGTGTTTGAAGTTCAGCATGTCACACATGCCATCACATCACTATCATCGAACAAGGGCTCTTCTTTTCATGATTGTGCCATAATAACACAGTGTACCCTCTGAATTCAAATAATAATGTCACACATTAGCATATCTTTCCCTTTGAATTCCAACTAAGGTGTCATTTTTGATGTCAGCCACCACGTAGTGCATAGCCCATTAGACTGCAGTTGCACCAGCATATCCCTAGGATTACCTGACATCCAAGAGCAAGCAAATTGATTTTTCATCCTCTAATCCTCTGTAAATCTGAAACCTTGGAGGTAAATGGACTGAGGTGACTTTGATCATTATGTAAGAATGAATAGAGGCTTAATGGTGACTTAAAGGGCTTAGGTTGAAAAGATGACTGGTGTGAAATGAAGGTGTTGTATGAGAAGCAGAAGGTAAGGGGATGAGATGTGTGTGTGTGGTGGCGGGGGGGTTGCTACTGAAGGATGACCACCTGAGAAAAATTAAAGGATGGATGTGCATCACAATTCATTACGACTCTCACCAGCCCGTTGATCCAGCCTTATCAGCTGCTGGAATCAAGTTGCCTCATCAATAAAACTGTCATCACATTGAGCCACTGCAATTAAACAGATGGATGATTCCATAAAAGCAACTGTTGCAGCAGTTATGGACTGGAATATTAATAGTAAAAACAGCTAGAAGGGCAGTACATAGAGTGCATATTGGGGGGTTTTAAAGGTATTTTCTTGCTATGTTCATCAGATAATGAGTTCCTGCTTGGCCCATGGTCTGGTCCCCTAGCCTGGTACTTTCTTCAGACCCCCAGAGGTCAATTAGCTGTTGGCGGTCAGTTTGGTGTACTTGTCACATGCATTTCAGAACAGACTCAGCAGTACAACGAAATGTTGTGGACAAGAGGAACTAAGCTAAAGGAGGTCGGTAGATAAAAACAGTGAAACGGGGAATTACAAGTCAAATGAACACTAAAAAGACAAAAATTGGATTCAGTTATGTCTCCACGGCTCTCAGGACTTAATATCAGAATGCTGAAATAGTAATCATCATGAATATGATTTATACTGTATATCCTAATTATTTCATTTGGATTCAAACATACAAGACCAGCGAAATTACCAATGATCGACTTTTTAAACTTAAATATCGTATGGTGAGCAAGACACTGTGATACTATCGTAGTGTAACTTTTTTGATGTATTTATTATCTCATCATGAATATAATATCTGTGCATGAATGATATCATTTTTGCAGTTGGATGTGAAAGCAATCGCTCTCAACACTGGACTGACATTAATAATTAATAACAGGAACTACACCTCAGGTCTAAAAATACAGGAATCATCCTTCAAATATAACTTCCACAAGTGGGATTTGGGGAACATCTGTCTACAAGATGTTATCACCACCAGCATATTAAAAAATGTCTGGCAATGTCGACCATGGAGTATAAAACATTCCTGATAAAAAATAAACAAGCGTAGCAAGCAAATCCAAACATCCCTGGGGTGAGTTTAGCATTAAATAAGAAACCTCACTTGGTAAAATTACCACATTAAACTGCATCATTTAACACAGCTAATAAAGAAACAACTGTCTATTTCGATGACGTTCTTGAAACACCCCCACTATTGATGAAGCAACAGGCAGCCGTAAGCACGTCCACGTGTTTTTCAGTACCACGTGAGTAATGTACAGAGGCTTTGGTCTGCCAAATCAATTTATATCATTTCATTAACAAAGGCAACATTTCATCGTGGAGCAGATGCTGGGATGAAGATCAGTTGTTTGAAGTCAGAGCTGTTCGCGCTCCCATGGAGAGCAGGTCAATACGGTTATAAATTATAAAGCAACTTCACAATTGTGTGTTAAATAATACTGGTATTCATGGAAAGCATGACATAGTCGAGTCACAGTGGATAAAGGTTCTGGAGAATGTGACTCACTGGGAGCAGAAAGTCTCACTGGAGTTTTCAAGGATGCTTTCTGAGGAATTTGAATTCAGCTATGTCATTCTGTGACTTTGCCAGAGTGGAATATAATTGATCTGTGAACAGCTAGCCAGCATACGTTCAGACAGCGAGGCGATACTCCGTCCTCCTTCTTTCAAGCAGAACAGCAAGCGTCTGACTTTATCTGGAAACTCATGTCGAGCCCCGTGTAGAACCAGCAGCTTTGTTGATAAGCCGCATGAAACCGCTTCCTTCTACTTCAGGCTCATGTGCTCACATCATTTGCTTCTTCACCATTAATGAAAGTCTGAGCCAGTTCAGCCGTTGGACTGCAGCGACCTGCTGAGCATAGGCACTTTAGTCTGCATGAGGGGGGTTTGATCAATGCAGACGAGATTAGACAGCAAGCGGGTTTCTTCTTCCACTCCAGCCAAAATGTTCTTCCCACTGCGAGAGGATGTGCTTTTTTTATGAAATACTTTTAAAATGGTGAAATGGGAGGATATTATCTGACAAATTCTGGACTTTCTAAGGAACTAAATATCTTAAGGCATAAAATAAAACAGCTGGTTAGATGAATATGCAGGCATGGATCCCTTGCACACATATGCCTTCTTAGTGTCATCAGCTGTGCTTGGAAATTCATCGCTGCAAACACAAACATCAGCTACAGTGGGAAAATGTGAGGTTTTTCTTTCACTGACAGGATGGTGAAACCAATGTGAGCGAGTAATGACTGTAAACTGCAAAATGAAAAGTGGCCAAAGACAGAACAGCAAACAGCCGTCTGCCACAAGAAATAAGAAAGAAAAAAATAGCACGACATCCCGTTATGTATTCCCTCAGCCAAATCCGAAACGAAACTGTAGCCAGATTAACACTGCACTCAGCAGAGAAGGCAGGAAACCCAGGAGGCGAACACAGCTTGCTGATAAAAATATATATATATGTATGTATAAACACTGCAGGATTTCAGTGTTAAGACTAGTTCACCCCATGAAGACATTTTGGCTGAGCTGAGCTAAAATCAGTCTGTATGTAGTTCCAGTGCAGGGCTGAGCTGTTTATTTATGCTCTGCAAGCATTCCGCTATCATGTATGTGTCAGGACAATGCTACTTTTTCACCTGTGGTGTCAGAAGACATGTATTTCATGAATTTATTTCAGTATCTGTAGCATGGGTGGGAAATGTTCACTTCTGGAAAAATGCAACATCTCCTGTTCCACAGTCTGTCACCAAGAGCAGGTGGAGGTCCACATCGACAGGGGCTGTCAGAGCATGTCAGCATGTTTGGACTATGTGCGTCTAAGTCGTACTATTTACTACAATAGTGTTTTGGGTGTATCACACCTCAGTTAAGTTAGCTGCATTGTATTGTATCATTTTCCATGGTTTATTCAACATTAAGGATGCCACAATTAAAGATTTTCCAGATGAAATTGTCCTCTCCACCTCCAGCTCCGATATATACAATTAATCGATATACCGATATACCTATACAGATGTGTCCACTGCGTGAATAAAATAAATAGGAAGTTCCTGTTCTCAAGTTCACTGTGTGTTTGTGTGACATGATGGGCCTTCATGGGTCACTTATCACCCTGGTAATCCTTGACTATTTTGCTTGTATTCAAGACTCTAGAAAATAATTCAGTTTGAAAATAAAGTGCTGCAAAATAGAAGCATCATGATGTACTTTTTTTGGCTCTGTATGCTTTCTCACCTGGAGTGACCACCTCTTTTGGGGTGTCTCGGGCCAGATGTTTTGGTTTACACTTGAGTGCTATAATTGTGTTAGCACTGGAGGAAATGAATCACACCAAGCAGGAAAAGGAACTCCAGTTACATTGAACCTTACTAAAGCCTGTATGTGGAGAGCAGCGGACGCTGTGCTCTCTGTACATACAGACATTATGTTTTAACATTTGTAAGGATGCAAACCCCACTCGTCACTTTGTATGTGAAGTGTTAAAGTGCGTCAGTGCAGTACAAAGGAGTTACAGCTGCGCCATGGGGCTGTGCCTATATTTGTGGCGTTTCTTTCTCTCTCTCTGGAGCGCTTTGCTCTGTGGTGGCTGAGGGAACAGTACATGGGCCCTGTTGCTTTTACTTCAGTGACAATACAAAGGAACGGCGGCTGAGACCAGATATCTAACAGAGAGAATGAATTTCTGCTGCAGCGATCTCATTCTGTCACTCACTACTACCCAAAGCTGGTGACCATAGACAAGTGTTGGAGAGTAAATAAACTGGTAAACTGAGAGTTTCACCCTCTGGCTCATGCTGGGGAAGTTAGTGTCTCTACTTTTTTTCCTTTCAGCTGGGGTGGATACCCCATCTTTCTGCTGATTGAGTGCCCCCCTTTGGAATTCGGTATAATAAATATGAAGCACAAGCTTGTTCAGGTTGAATAGATGAATATTACAGAATAATACCTTTGGGGAAAAGTCCAAAAGAGTCCAAACAGAAAACAATGTTGCTTTTATACACAAATGATATGATCTCAAATATTCTTTGTTTTTCCTGGTGTGTAGATCACTACACTGGCTTCCTGTGAGTCAATGGATCTTACTGTTGGTGTACAAATCACTAAGTGGTCTAGACCAAAATATATCCTTGACTTATCATTAATATGAAGTATCCAGACCCTTCAGGTCATCCGGGACAGGTCTACTGTGTGTTTCCAGAACCAGAACCAAACAAAGTGAACGGCTTTCAGTTATGATGCTCCTCACCTGTGGAACAATCTCCCTGTACACCTGTGGTCTGCACAAACTGTCAATTCATTTAAATCAGGCTTAAAACGTTTCTGTTTGCTACAGCTGTTACTTAGATTCCGCGTATCATTTGATGATTTTAACGATGCCCGGATCAATATTCTGCACTTTAATGTAATTTTTATTCTCCTGTTCTATCCGTTCTGTTGTGATTTTATGATGTTTGATTATATGTTTTAATTAACTTCTATTTATGCATTCTATTCTTTTTAGTAAGCTGTCTTTTTACATTCATGCTTTTCTTTCTTTTTTTGATGTTTTTTTCATGTTTTTTTTAAATGTTTTTAATGTTTTTTTCTGCTTGTGTAAAGCACATTGAATTGCCTGGTGTATGAAAAATTAATACATTTCTGCACATTTCATACCATTTGTATATTGTTGTCACCATAAAGTCACAGATATGTCTGTTGAAATATCCCCATACATCTGCATTTGCCATTTCTCATTTAGTGTAGCACTTATTTAACATTTTTCAGCACTCATACCAGCTACATCCTGCATATAAGCACTACAGTTTTCTTACTGCAAAACTTCAGGTGCAGTGATGTGACTTCACTGCACGGTTTCCAGTTTGGACTATTGCACAGCCTTCAGCTTTTGTTAGCCAGCCACGTCATGTATTGTGGATGCCTTCCTGCTCTATTGTCCTCACACACAGCCCATGTTTCTCAGAATGGTGTGTTTCATCTTATCCAACAATGCAATTGATTCATTTCGCAAAGGGTCCATGTGATAACAAATGGACAATCGTTTTTTGAATGGTGTGACTCAACTGCTTCCCTGCCTGCTCTTCTACCTGCACTCGGTGAATCGTGCCGGGTCTAGCTTCAGAACTACCTTCAAAATTTCTTCCGCATGAGAGATTTTCACATTACGTTTATCGACAATCATCCTGTAAAGGAAGCGTTCACACACAGAGGGAGCAGAAATAATTAATAAAGTGTAAACCTGTGTCCCCTAACATTCAGTGCTGTACATCCGTCTTCCCATCCCGCTGCTGTCATGACCTCTTTCACTTTGGCATGCATAGATTCATGTCGTACAATATATCTGAGATCTTCTCGATTTGCCCCCCTGAGCCATACAAACTCTTGTTCCACATCCAACTAAAAAGACATTCAAGGTTGCTTACAACCTTACATGTCTCTGGACTGTTATTGCAACAACAATAACATGGCATCCGATTCGGCATGTTCTCGCTTTTGATGAAGCTAAAGATAATTAAGAAAGACTGAATTATTTCAATAGAAGTAATAGATAGATTGAAAGGACAGGAGGAGCATGAGCATCGCATTCATCTCTGAATACTCTGCAGCGCTCTTTCAGCAATATGTTGGTTTTTGAAGGACCCTTCACATGTAAGAGTAAATACTTCTCTTTTCATCCATTGTGAGGTATAATGTCAACCCAGAATATGGAAGAAAATATTGACTGCATACCTGGCCTATCTCCAACCTGCTGACGAGTCAGATGAGATGTACCCAGTGCTCACTGGGAGAGGGGATTGGAAGCCATCAAAGTCAAACTATCTGAGGTACAAGAGGCCTCTGGAGAGTAGAGTCTCCAATAATTAAACAAAAGGTGGATTTTGAGCAGACTAGAAAATGTTCAGGTTGTTCAAAGCTCGAGGCGATCTTTGTTTTGAAAAGCCAAGAGCTCTTCATTCAGCTCCATGTAGAATTTGATGACAGACCCATGGTGGTAGAAACAAACAAAAAGCAATGCAAACAATCCGGTGCATTTCCTCAGTGAGCTTATCGCAAAGTGCCTATGTTGGTGTGTTTGCATGTTGATGAGCAGGATTTCAGAAAACTGCAGCAAACTTAAATACCCTGAACTTGTTGATGAGTAGAAAAATGGGCAGAGGAAACCTCTTCAATTTTGAGACGGATATGTTCTACATGGCAAAAACAACCCAGAATTTTTTTGTTAGTTTTGTTAGTTCTTTCTTTTTTTGTATCTTCTCTTTGAAGCATGCTGATTAATGATTTTTCTCTTGCAAATTAAGTCAGAAATTAGACTTTGCATCAAAATGCTGTCTGTGACTGACAACATGAATAATGGCAATGGCATGGCAGTTTCATGGCACTTCGGCCATGATTTGTTTTCAAAGCACGATCATGAGACAAGTGATAAAGACATTGGTTAATGAGCTTTCAGCAGCAAAACTTCAAGAAAGTTATTTTAACAACTCCATTTACAAATCGAAGTGAGATATCTAATCAATGTTACAAATATTGTGTCAGACTAATACAAAGCAGAAAATCACTATCAAATACATTACTTGGCACTTTCACTCATGCACGTGCAGACACACACATATACAGACAGCAAATGTGTATTTATATAGTATCTGTCTATTTAAGCCATTAGCAAAGAGCTTTACCGCTACCACACATTCACACGTAGCTGCTGTGTGAGGGGCTGGACTGCTGACACAAACACACACACACACACACATACACACAGGCGTCAGTCGCAATTATCGAGTCAGAGTCGCTAGGACACTCTGACACAGATTGGGGGGGTGGGGTGTGGATCAAACTAGTAACCTTTGACTCCAGGATGACCTTTCTACCACTCTATGTCTTTACCCTGTAACAGTTCATTAATTCATAATTGTGTCTCCCTCATTAGTCTCAGGCTGACCAGTGATGCTGGCCATTGTGAACTGCAACTGTTAGGTTGGGAGTGTGGTGTGTGTGTGTGTGTGTGTGTGTGCGTGCGTGTATGTGTGTGTGTGTGTTGGGGGGGGGGGGGGGGGGGCAAGATGCCAGAAACAGACTCATGCATATTTGAAACAGACCCGTTGACCTTCTCACCAGTCTCCCTGAAAGGTCTATTTAGGGGGACAGTGGTTGCTGAAAACTCTGCAGCTACATTTCTTTCAAAAAACAGAAGAGTGTCTGCTGCCAAGATCAAATTGCTCATTGTATCTTTCAGTTTTCACTCTTGTCTCTGTTGCGCAGCAGACGCCCAGTTTTTTTTTTCTCTTACACTTTTTTCATCCAATGCAGTGTGTTGATTATTCAAAAATACATAACCATTAGCTCTGAGAATAACTCTCTGCCTTCATGATAAAGCACTTTCTATGCAAGGTATTAAATAATATTGCTTCTGATATTAGTTTGAAAGGCTCCTTCCCTCCGGTGTCAAAAATAGCCTCTATTGGCAGCAGTTGTGTGTTCTGCATGGGGAACAGAGGAGACTGGGAGCTGAATATAATCATTGTTGCATTCACATACAGATGAGACAGGACAGACAGAGGGACGAGAGGGAGACACTGATTTCCTCCAAGTCCTGACCGTCCCAGCATCCCCCACCTTCAATCTCCAGTAAATCTGGTCTGTGACGTCTCTGACAACCTTTCTCAAGTGACCGCACAGGATGTTGTGGTCGCGCACTGACCACACTGCGTCAAAGCAGGTCCGTGCGTAAAATGGGTTTGGAGCACATTCATACTTACGCTGCTGTTCTCCCCGGACCAGTGCACCATTGCCTGGTTATGAGCCGTGTCACCGGCGAGAGCAAAACGTCGAACTTGTCAGCTGAAACTCCACCTGGTCGGGAAACGAAACCTCCTCCCCGCCCTCCGGTCTGACAGCGGACACAGTCTCTGCGCTCCTCGCACTCCGTACCGACATTCCAGCCGGCAGCATCCTCTCCTCCACCCACCGCGTCAGATATTCTATTCACTGCATCTTTTGAGCTGTTTTCGGTGACGCAGAGAGTCCGACTGTCCGTAGGTGAAGCACTTCGAGAGAGGCTGGAAAGTTTTGTCTCTCCCTCCCCCTGGATGCAGGTTGCCCGATCCCCCTCTGAAGGCTGCTCAGCTTCAGATGAAGTTTCTTTCAGTTCCTCAGCATCCGGTGACTCCTCGTTAAATCCAACAAACTGTCCCGCCGGTGCGTCCGCGGGATCTGTCTCATCCAGCGCCGAGAGTTCCCGGATAGATGCTGTGGCGAGAGGCGCGTGGCACGAAGGAACGCACCTTACCTCCGCCTGTGTTCCGCACTGGAAGGAAGTTAGGGTGAAGAGACAAATCCATTCTGAGAAAATGAGTAAAAGACAGTGGCCGGTGCGCCGTCTCCATTCTAGTGAAATCCGACGTGGAGCTCGTTAAGAACACATAGTTTGTGGTCCGGAGCGCTTGTCTGTCTTCACCTGGTGGAGGGGAGCCTGAGAATGCACTGTGGGCGGACAAGTGCTCCCCGAGTACTGATGCAAAACGATGCATCAGAGGAGGAGCTCGAGGCTGAATCCTGCACAAGAGAGGAGAGGGACCTTCTGCATCCTCAGTCAGTTCAAATCAGTTTTATTTTGTAAAGCCCAACATCACAAATTACAGTGGTCCTCGTTACAGTTGGCACAATACAAACCCTTCTGTCCAACTGCCAAAAACCCCCTTTAACAGGGGGAAAAGAGCCGCAGACAGAGGATCACTCTCCCTGGCACGGACAGAGCAGCAGTAGATGCGTGAAAAAAGATGCATGAAAAACTAGAAAATAAGTGTGAATTTAGTTTTGTTTAATTTCTATTTCCACACATCCCGGGAGGGTCTTCAGTGCATTTTTTTCATCATCAGTGA
Organism: Lampetra planeri; assembly: GCF_965212315.1. Lineage (NCBI taxonomy): Eukaryota > Metazoa > Chordata > Hyperoartia > Petromyzontiformes > Petromyzontidae > Lampetra > Lampetra planeri. The sequence continues at coordinate 23,372 of NW_027615639.1, forward strand.
GCCAAACATGGCCCTGTGAGATATATATTGACCCCCCCAGTCATTCTTAAAGTAATTACTCAACAAAAGCTCCCTCAGATGTTTTGTTCCCTGGAGACCATTCTGCTGATATTATTGGGTCTGTCTGCCTCCTGACAGAGGCTTTACCGGAAGATACAATGAGCCTCTGCTTTCCCATTAGCACAGGTCTCTGAGTAATCAATTAACAGGATTGCCTGTGCTCACTGTCAATTACACCATGCAGGCAGTGACTGTTGTTGGCCGTGTGCAAAATGGATGTAATTCTTGTCTTTGGCAGGACTCCGTCAGCTGAAGGGAGAAATAGTTCAAGCTTATCAGCCCCGTACACAGGTTAATGAACTGTTTAACGGGCAGAAAATCATGAGTTGGATTAAAAAAGTCGTGAATTTCAACCAACATTTGCTTATATTTGCTGTTATATGAGGATGTGTGGGCGTTTCCTGTACCAGTAGTAAATAACAGACCCCACTGTTGTCATGCACTGCTGACAACCTTGAATTCATTGTTATATTTCCTGAAACTTAAAGGCTTTGTTGCAGTGGGCCAATGCCACACCATTAGGACGACTTCATCCCACCCCAAACCTGTGGTTCGATTCTGTTTCTGGGGAACATTTAGTCAATTGACTGGTGACTGATGCTGAAGAGAGCCCCTGTATTGAGCTGTGTTCTGTCCATCGCTCTGAGCTGCGACGTGATCCTGTTCCACACACGGGTCATCTGCACAGAGATGCCTTTCATTGGCAGCCATTAGTGATGCAGTGAGCAAGAGCTGTCTCAATCTGTTTCAGTTAGCCCCCACCAGACAAGGGGAAACCAGTCTATAATGCAGATTGATGGCTGACTTAGAATTTCAATCATGGACAGCATTGGCTAAAAAGCTAAAGTCTTGCTGTAATGCTGGCCTAAGGCATAGTTCAACAATTAGGGTGCAGATTGTTGCGTGCAGAAAGTAGTGCAGAAGCAGTATGACTTTTGTGTGTGTGTGTTTGTGTGTGTGTGTGTGTGTGTGTGTGTGTGTGTGTGATATTTCTCATTTCTCAACTTTGTCTGGGCTAAATCTGCAGCTATTGGGGAGCTGTTTTAATGTTTTTTGTCTGATCTGTCTGTTTAGTTTAGACATGGATGGTTGTGCACATGTTTGTGTATGGCTCATTTTGTATTTCATGTTTCTGTGCTGCTACTTTTTTCCATCTTGATCAAACATTGATCATTAACATTGCTGAAGATGGTTAAATGATGAGAAGCAATTCAACCCAAAATATTAAATTTACAGTCATATAAACTTGAGAGGAATAATAATATTTTAATGGAGCAAACCAGAATTGTAGGTTTCATTTAAAGAAATCAAACATCATACCTGGTATTATATCTTACACCATTTTTCTCCTCAAGGGGCATCAGTGAGTGACTCTAGTGCCTAGAAGCTGTACTCATGAAGTATGTCTCATTAGCAGCAGCACCTTTCGGCCACTAGGGGAGGCATAACTCCAACTGTCTGGTGATGCATTGATTCTTGCTGGCTCATGATAAGACCTCCAGATATTACCAATTTTTGTTGTTGTGTATTGATTATGTGTATCTGTTTCTTGACAGTAGTCATGAGGAGCTGATCCGAACATGCTAGTACTTCATGTTAAGTTCTAGGTCAAATTCTAGCTCACTATCACCTCCTGAGCTAAAAAAAAAGTGACATCGCTGGACAAGACAGACTGGTGTTTTGTGAACATAAAAACATCTGTAAACGATGCCTTAAAACCATGGCGGGAGAATACTAGCCATAAAATCAAACGAACTTGCCGGTGGATACACGACACCAATGTAAAGCAAAGGAAAAAGCAAACAAACTTTTGCGTGTTAAAATTCCAATTTCTCCCTCGTCCTTACATTTGAAATTTCCCTTGGCAAGGTGACAGATCTCAGGATGTTGTGGGCCTAAAGCACATTTGTAGTGCGCGACATGGCAGCTGAGTGGAATCATTGTCTTTCGACAGACAAGATTGCTGCTTCCCCGCCTGTCACACAGACTGAATACAAACTGTGCTATGCTCCCTGAGCTCAGTTCTGTGATGGTAACTTGTGAGCAGACGGTGTGAAAAGCACACAAAGGAGCAAGATGACAGCATTCCATGTTGCAGGATTGTTCTGTAGTTTTTAATTAAACAGAATTCAGCGGTGGAAGAAAAGAGAGCTGCATGTCTCAGAAATGAGACCTTTTTCCATGATGTCTGTTTCACCACCGCTCTGATTATTCTGATGCCTGCGACAGCACAAAAGGACCGACCACACTCGGGACATTAGCGAGGCATAGAACATTACAGTCTCACCCTTGTGCTCGAGCTAAAAAGCACCCGTCTAACTTTACTGTGGTAGCTCGGCAAAGCAGAATCCATAATGTGTGAGTGATAAAAGCCGCAGACTGTTGCCACAGCACGTTTGATGCACTTCTTTTTCTCAAAGCAATAAGATGCAGATGTGATGCTGAACCACTCAATAGCATTTAGTGCTGAATTTAATGACAGACACCAGAGCCATCGAATCCAGTTAGTGCTGAGAAGCCTCCTCGGACACGGACAAACACAAACGGCTTCTGAGACCATTTCTGTTGTGACTGTTGCTGTGTTTCAACAGAGAGCGAGAGAGAGAGAGAGAGACTGTGAAATGCAGAACAGGCAGCAGATACGTGGCTGCATCCATTTTTCTCCAAGCATGTGATATTAGCTTTTTTTCTGGTTTGCTTGTTCTACCAGGTCCTTACACGTCAAGTCAGCCAAATAAACAAAATACATACTTGAGTAGTTTAATTTGGAGTTCGTTACTTGGTCATGCTTGTCGGACTTTGACTCTGACCATCACCTTGAGTTCCATTGTTGTGACATCTCTCTCAAATTCAGCCACCATCATAGCTGTCAAGTGATTCCTTTTTATTGTGTTTTTTTTCTTATTATTTCACACATTCAGACAGCTCAGTTGGGTCGGGTTGCCAGTACAGAGTAATTCAGAACCTAAGGTATGTAATGTATGGTGCTCCAAGGAATAACCCATAAAATGTTTAGGCCAATCTCCGTCTGTGTGTGGATACAAGAGGGTTTTTTTTTCATCTTTTCATGAGCGTGTATGAAATGTATAGCATAAATTTCACTCAATGCCTTAAACCAGGCTGCAGTGATTGATGCTAGTGGCGGTGGACTTTAGCTCATTGATAGCATGTCCGCCTCTAGAGCCTGCGGGTATGGGTCTGAGTCGAGTGTGGCGCTGGAGCTGTTCGTGTTTAACACAGATATACAGCGCTCAGGGTGACACACAATCAAGGAGTGACGGAAGCCTGCGGCCTGCGCTCTTGTTAAAAACATTTTTTTTAAAAAAGAAATAGTTACTTTTCAAGAGATTTTTACAGCAAAAAAAAGGTTCAGGGAGAGAATCAAGTCAGTAAGGTCACAAGAGATGTCACAAATCATTGGTCAAGTCAAGGTGCAGTTCTTTTATGTTATCTGTCCAGTCTGATGTCTGGAGTGCTGTATATGTCAAATCTAAATGAGAGAAACATTCCATATGCTTTCACTGCTCTCATTTTCCACTTCAGCTGCTTTTGATCTCATGGAGTAGATTTGCTTTAATCCGTTGACCTTCAGCTCCAGCATACGATGTCTGATGCAGACTAATAATTTATTCAGCATAGATTGAGCAATTAGCGAGGCGGATTTCCCCTTTAGAGTACCACTGTCATTACTCTTCTCGTCATTAATCTTCATTAATTTCCTTCTTTTTTTTTTTTTTACTTCCAGTCGTCAGTTTTCCTCAGAGCAGCTGCAGACATTACAGTAAAGTCACATTAAAATAGCAAAGTTTGTTGAAAGTTAGTTGGTTTTAAACTACAAGGTGTATATTGGTTTTCTCATTCCAACCCGCAAAAGAAGTTGAATGCACTTTTCACATGAATGTAGCATTAATTTGTGTATAAAGTCTGAGGCCAGGTCTGACATTTGAACTACTTGCTGGAAAATACTCAATCTGTATTTCAGCAAGCACGGAATTCAGAATGACATTCTAAGCATGCCAGTCCTCAAAATAATTCTACTGCAGCTTACAAGTAATAAATAGTTGTGATCATATTTGTACTGATGACACACTGATTTTCTGCCAGAAGAAAATGATATGGATTATCAAATTTAAAATTCACTTACATATCCATCCTGACACACTTTTACATGAATAACTTATCCATAGCCATTGATGTATCTCTCAAATTTCAGTTGGAAATAAATCAATTTTAAGAGATGTAATGGCCTTAAAATGCAGTATTTTTGTGAAACTACTGTGTAGGTGAATGTGGATGATTACTGGCATTAGAGGAATATCTGAAAATGAAATTTAAATAATTTGAAGATCTCCTGGCTGTATATTTATAGCTAAGATTAACTCTGAAATGCAGTTGCATTGCAGTTGTCCAGACATTCCACTGGTGGTGAGTAGCTCGAGGTCCTCCACAAATTGACCAGAAATGTGATTTGTTGTCACAGTTCCCCACTCGTACAATTCTAGTAATGAAAGAATGGAGGAATCATGTGTTAATTAATAAGCATAAAAAAATTGCTGTTCCATGGCTTTTGCTACCTTTGTGTAGAAGTTCTCGTTACGTCCAGTCTTTATGCTCAGCTAAGCAACCCAGCTGCTAGCGGCAGCATGTTACCTTAAAAAAAAAACAACAAAAAAACTTTGATTCAGTCATTGAATAATTCCTTTAGACTGTCTTCCGCTCATTTGCTGGCATCTTAGCTTTGGCAGCAACATGCTGCTCTTGCATGGAAACGAGTTGCTTTCCATGATCCGTTCTCCCTTACACAATTAGTCATGGTGCGATGCATATGCAAACTAGAGAAGGTCGTTTATGTAATTTAGAGAAACTTCTGGACACAGGTCATAAGCTTCACGTGATAGCCAGGATGCCACTAATGAGGTCAGTGCAGCCTTTTCCACTCTAAAGGCCACGGTAAACTGAAAAACACTGAACTTTCCACAATAACAAGGGTGCCAGGAGGGGGTGGGAACTCCCACACAGTGCATCAGCAATTCACAAAGTGAAATATTTCATCCTGCAGAGGACCCCTCTTATTTTGAGGAATGTCATTTTTAAGTCGTATGAAGCAGCTGGAGAGACATCCTTTCAGACATCAATTATTAACCAAAGCTTATATCTCAACCTCACAGATCAAAACAGTGAGCTTGTAAGATACTAGAGGGCATCTCATATATTTAGTGCTGCCAGAGAAACGAAGACAGAAAGGTTAGGCAGTTGAAATCTGACATGAGCGCACAAGTCTTTGTAATTTCACTGACAGGTACACGATATGGCAGACGAACACTGTAGGGTATGTGAGTCTATCTTTGTACTCGTTCATGAGAGGCAGAGGATTCTGCATCACCACAGAATAGGGTTCCTGTGAAAAATGAATATTTTATGATATTGCTACCAGGCTGTGATCGGTAGCATAAAAGCAGATTTGCATTGCAAACTGCCTGGTGTGCAGAAAATCCCATCCTGACCAAACTCAGTGACTCATAATGTGGCCAATGTGTCCGGAAACATTTACTATCTCACCCGCTAAACCCACATGGCACGTAGACATCTTCACCTTGAGTTAAACCCCCTGAAGTACCCAACTGATTAGAGCCACATTTAGCTCTGTTACGTCCTCTTTCACTCAGCTGCTGGATGATGATGATGATAGATTGTAATAAGTTTCCCCTCCATGTGGGTGTGTCTAATAGTGATGAGCCACAATTGCCATCTTGCTTTTTAGCTGACAAAATATTTCCAACCTAACTCAACTTTATCTGATGTTTTTTGGCAGCTTCCTTAGATCGTTCTCATGAGTTAAGGCAGTAGTCTTGTTCCTTGTTCTGCTTTAAGCACTGTTGCACACAGACATTAGAGGTGAAATGAATTATGTAGACTCATTTCTCAGTAAGAAGTCTGGACACCTGCCTGAAGGAGAGTTCTGCCACTCTCCAAGCCCCTGTAACCTAGATTTGTTGGACTTGCCTTTCACACTCCACTGAGGAGATGAACATTTCAATGCAGCGAGCTTGCAAGGTGATGCAGGAATGTCATAGAGGATGTTGATCCAACACCCCTCCAAAGTTATTTTAGAGCTATAGATGTTTTGGCTGCCATCGCAGAGCGTGCTAGCTGGAAGCTGGCCTGTAAATCTGTTTGAAAGTCAAAAGCAAAAGTAGCAGTGCATTTTCTGCATCCTTCGTTCATCGCAGACACACAGTACCTGTCACTTTCTGCCACGTGACAGAAAGTAGAACCTCCTCAGGTACTTGAGATGCTGATTTGCATTTTGTATCAAGTTATTTGGTCCAATGCCAGCACGAGCATAAAAAAGCTCTGCTCCCAGATATGGATGCCCTGATTGAGACCGTAGGTAGGGGGGTGCTGCATATGTGCCTGTGTGTGTGTGTGTGTGTGAGCGAGCGAGCGTGTGTGTGTGTGTGTGTGTGTGTGTGTGTGTGTGTGAGAGCGTGCGTGCGTGTGTGTGTGTGTGTGTGCGTGTGCGTGTGCATGTGTGAGCTCTATATATCGAGAGCTCATTAATTGGAGAGACCTGTGTGCATTGTTCCAAGTCTGCAGAGTCAGCGAGGGAGCAACTCATCACTCCACACAATCCTGCACATCTGGTCTGGCAGCTTCAGGGTGACCTGCAAACACACACACATATACACACACACACACACACACACACAAACACACACACGTGTACATGCAAATGTTGGCATAAAGCAAACATCATAAACATTCAACAGTGCAATCCTGATACCTGGATGCACCTAATCTGGCTGATCATCCATGCATTGTGTTGACAGAGCCTTGTGTGAAAAGCATTGTGAATGTAATACGTCACACACACACACACACACACACACACACACACACACACACACACACACACACACACACACACACACACACACACACACATAATGATGTGTGTTGCCTATGATTTACTGATTTACCCCCAGCTGAAGTAGATGCACTGCAGCTCTGGGATGAGCATTTGGCAGCACCTCGCCTGAGAATGACCAAGCACAGAAATCAAATGTGCTGTCAGTCTTTTCTTACTTCACTTACTTATTATTTCATGCCTAGACCGCCCCGCCCCCCCAGCCTCTTTGAATATAAGCCATTGCTACTCCCAGATCTTGATTATATACACTGCATCAAAATGTCGTTCTTTCATTTACAATGTTTTTGCGCCAGAAATCTGCAGGCAGCTATTTGCGTTATGCAGGTGACTGTCATGAATGGCATGTGAAGAAAGAGAAAATGAAAACAAATGTATTCCACCGCGCGGGAGAGGGCAGACCTCTATTGAGAACGTGTCAGTGTGCATTCTATTGACAGAGCCGTTTTATCAGGTGACGTCATTGCCGAGCAGTGAGCGGCGACTGGAGAGAAAAAGTTGACTCCGAAAGCAGAGCACAATTGTGTAGAAGGCCACATATTGACTTGCGACATCAGTATGAAAGAAATATACTGACTTGAACCGCAGCTGCCATTTCAAGACAAATTTAATCACCAGAGTTCACTCAAGTGGCTTTCACATCATGGTGCTCAAAGAGAGCTGTCATTTAAGCGTAAGCACCATTAGGATATTTTGATTTACTCTATGCTTCTTTTCCCCCACTCACTAGTAATGTGACTGGCTGCTGTTCCAGTGGCTGCCTGACAGCATGGCTAGGAAGGGATGAGATCCATGGGATATTTGTTTGTGTTTTCCTCAAAGAAAATACTGACAATGAAAGGAAACTTTAAAAAAAATACCTGCTACGAGAGATAACATATTTATTCCATTTTTCAACCAGTCTGCTCATTGTCACCTGTCACATAATAATTAATGGAGCTGCAGCATTTGCAGGAAACAACAGCACCAATCTCCCACTTCTACTCTCACTGTTTCGTTGTTTGTGTGTGTGTGTGTGTGTGTGTGTGTGTGTGTGTGTGTGTGTGCTTTAAGCAGAGCAGGGCTCCAGCCAGCTCACACCTGGCAGGTGTGATTTGTGACAGGTCCGCTTTATCTGGCAGCAGACGGCAATTTCAGGAGGGGCGGTTTAAGCAGCTTGGACAGATGTGCCTCAAGGATTAGATCACCTGCGATGTGAACATGTCCCATCAATCATCGCAAACATTTCATATGGTTTTTCTGGAGTCCTGTTCTGGCTGAATATTATCTTTGTTAGGCACCGACAATGACTTCAGTTAAGTTTAACGACTGTAAATTGTATTCTCTGACTGTCACAACACCTCTACAGAAATCTGCTAATTGGGAAGCCAGTTCTCAGTAGCTGAGGAGCAAGAAACAGAAAGACAAAGAAAAGAGGAAGAGTGCGAGACTTCGACGTCCCAGACTCGACAGTCATAGCACACCTGCTCCGCTGAGATTTGCCTCTGTGACAAGCACACACAAAGGCTTTCACACTCCTCAGTCGAGTTTTATCGGAGGTGTGAGGGAAGAGACTTGTCAAGGCTCTCAGAAATATATTCACAAACCTTATTTCGGTTCAAATTAATCCGTGCGTCGAGTGCAATGTGACGTCAATGGTCTATTTATGGAAGCATCAGTATTCAGTGTTCGGATGATGATACTTGAACCACATGATCTCATCGTTGCACAGCTTCTTTCTGACATTTTGTTGTGAAAGAAATGGAAAAACATGTCATAAATGAGGTGCAAGCATCTCACAGGGTAGACTGTCAGAGTTCAATGGAGACTATCAGTTCAATGCTGGCTCAGAACATTTTTGATGAGACAGCATTGGAAATATTGCAGGCATCAAAGCTGGGCATTTTCTTCATAACAGTGAATTTATACGTTGTTCTGTCTCTGCATATTTCGTGGACAGAGACTGTTTCGCATAGAATTTGGGCAAATAACTTTGTGATGAGCATTGCATCCATTTATTTTTTATTCTTAATTCAAAGATGATTATTTTCTCTTGAAATCTCGATCAGACTTTTCATTGGCACTGCACAAGCACTGGCATGTTTTACATTTTGATTCGTTCTGGTGTGGAATAAATTACGGGGAACCGTATCAAAACTGAGGAAGCTAATTCCCAGAATCACTCCTATAGCTGATAAATAGAGATGGTAGGTCATGAAATGGATGCACTCAATGTGAACCAAGAAATACGGTGTTTGAAAATGAAGCGGATGTTTTCAAAGTTCTAATGTAAGATGAAATAATTAAGGGTAACATGTCTGAACTCTCCATTCTGAAAGGAAGTGAAACTTTCATGAGCTCCATCCAGTTTTTTGAAGCCTGGCGTAGGAAGCGGTGCCTTCTCCGTGGCACACTTTTCAGACAATATAAATAAAATATGATGTTCACATGGGCGTGCTTAAGCAACAAAAAGAAAAGCTGTCTGGGTTGTTCTACAATGATTTCAAACAGATCTTTTGGGGAGGAAAGAAAAAAAAATATGACACAAACAAAGTCACTGTCGCTTTCAAAGTATGTCTTTTGATGATCACAGTGGCTCACCGCCTTGATGTAAAGAAATCAGTCAAAAGTCAAGTTTCTGAAGATTTTGGCTTCATTATTTTCTTAAAATATAATTTTTTAATTGCATTGTGATGCAGCCAAAATGGATTCGTTTTCTCGTGGTGATTTGAAGTAAGGTAAACCATTAATTCTGCTCATGCAAGTATCACTAACAGCAGCCGTTGCATATTCATGATGGGTAATCACAATGTGAAGCAAATTCATTCCAAAACTGAGATGGGTTTGCTTCTGTGTAACTGTGTAAATTCATATTTAATACACTGGTCTGACATGAGCATGGCTGGAATCAATCTGACTACATTAGCATCTTCATAATTGCCTGAATTACATTCATACGTGATGCTGATGGGGCTGTTTAATTAGCACATTCCTCCTGCATGGTACATGACGTACATATGTGAGTGCGTTTCATGCAAAAATCTTCGGCTGATAACAAAAAGCCCTATGTTGTTGTTGTCGCTCTAAATTTTGAGAAACTCATGTATGTATTTTTAGTCCAAATTTGTCAAAAACAAATCAAATTGATCACTTGTTTCTCTCTGACCTTTCTTTTTTTTTCTTCTAATTTTTCCAGTGCTCCACACCGATTCTGGTGTTTGTCTGACGACCAGACAGACTGATCAGCACTTTCTCCTGGTGAATGATTCTGGAATGTGTCACTGCTCATTCATGCAGTGTGTAAACCAGACAACTTAAAGAGCCTCGATTCAAGACAGCAAGTTGTGCGTTGTGAACACAAACAGCGATCTGACGACTTTGAACATCATGTAGCATGAACTTTGTTCTAGGTCTCTGAGATGTGTCCATGCTGCTTCAACAAGCCTTTTGGCTCATTTCTTTGAACAGTGCTTGAGCAGTATGTTGCTTCTGATCTGCTGACAGGCTCCACATATGATGTTTATCTCCACGAGAACAGAGAATTGTTTTGGGGATGCTACAGTACATTTTTGATTGCAATTTAAAATTCCTCCCTTGTGTCACGTTGGGGGACCACTGGCTATATATATGTGAAATTCTTTGATCGTCTCTAAGGAGCATAGCGACCGACCTCATTAAAGAACAATGTTTCACTGGAAGAGAAAAATCGATGGTTACAACAATGGAATATATTTAGTGTGGACCCTGTCGTGACATCAGGGACATCTCCGTCAGCCGTGATGTGATGTACTCATTAAAATTATTGAAGCTGGTCTTCAAAAAGCTACAGTTCAAATCCCAAGACAGCAGGCGAGCATGAATCCAAGCCAAGATACTGAAGTCATGACCTTAATTCTTCCTTTTACCCATGTTCCTCTCTGATAATGACAATGACAGCCAAGAGCACCAGGTATGAGACCCTGTCCTGAGCTATATTTCATGAGCCAAAAGGACTCGCTTTTCCGTTGATTACATTCATTGCTGTGAATTATGGCAAATGATCCTTTCATGTTAATGTACATTTCTAAGTGCTGTTTCCAGTCGGTATGAACTGTGCCACTGTGTACAATCTAAGCTGCAACATGAGGACCTTGACATCCTTGTGACTGGCTTCACACTTGTATTATCAGTCCTGTCAGAGTAGAATGAAAAGTAGGATGAAAAAGAAGAAATCTTCGAGCAATTCCTCTTATTTCCTCCCAAGTGTGTACGACATCGTGTTGCCAGAGATGAATGGTACCTTAGAATGCAAACAGGCAGCTGCGGCCAAAGTTAGGTGAAGGCTGAAAAGCAGACGGTGTTTACTGCCTCCTGTGTTGATGGGCTTACTCTGTACCCTATGTGACTACTTCTCCGCTTTTATCTTTAAAGTTGCATCGGTAACAGCCGTACACAAGTCAGACCGAAATTAATTATAAAGCCTAACAACTTCTCTGTACCAGTGGAGCACCAAGTTCACAGCAGGAGAGAACAGCAACTGATGTCAAAGTGACTTCTTGGATAACAGACTCAGACTATGAAATAAATAAATAAATAAACTTGATTCGCCAACATTATCTTCAGCAGTGATAGCTGCTGAGCACCTTTGTTGCTGGTGTTGTCACAGAATGTCACCATGTTAACATTTACCACTGTTGCTTTGTGTTAAATATTAACTCCATTTTGTTAGACAAGATGAAAAAAATGTAAATGTTTTTTTCATGGTTCGTAGTCTTGGCAAACCATCAAGTAGTCGTGTGTTTTTCGCAGTTTGGTGAGAAGCTGCAAAATACGGCAGCTTTCATCTGAGACCACCACACTGAACACGAATGGGTCTGTACAGCAACAAAGATGTGAACACAGTTAAAACCCCTGAAACCTTCGCACTTATTCACAAATAGATCAAGTTCCCGTGCAATTTGAACATGTGGAGGTGAACAATCAGAGCACACACTTTTTTTATAGAAATTGTCTCTGAAACTCCTAATGTGAGAAGGATGTGTTTATTCAAATTGTGGTTGATGGGAGGACAATGCTGCAAAGAAAGTCTAAAATAATGTCCTTTCAGTTGAAACCACTCTGAAAAGTTTTTGATCTTTAAAACATGTACCCAAATGTCCAGGCCTGTTGTATGAATAACAGAGTGGTATTTCAGATCACAAACGTTTTGTCCTTTGAAAAAGATCAAGAATAATTGAGCTCTCTGGGGACAACAGATATATCTCTCTTTGAGAAAACCTTCTCGAGACATCCTAACTTTGAATTCTCTCCCAACATTCTTCCCACATTAGAAAGTTCTCGGATCACTCCTACAGCCAAATTATATGGCATATCAAAGTATTACTGCGCTCTGTGGCAGGATCGTCATTCGCTCAGTCATTAAAAGTCAGCGAAAGCAACTTTTAATGACATGTTCCCTTGTTATTCTGCAAGAAATAAATAGACGATACTTATGTTTTAAACTCCAATGTTAGAAACCAGCCTCTGACCTAGAAATATAGAACCTTTCTCAGCATGTGTCAAACATAAACTAACAAGGTCTCTTTGTTGGTGTGTAGCTCTTGACACGTGACGTTACACGTTCTAGTCAGGACTGGTCGGCCTGAAGCCAAGGGACAAGTGCTCCTAACCTAGTTGTGATCCAAATAGAGGATTTCCATCATTAGACAGGTATTGATAGTAATCCATTATTTTGAGTTTAAGGGTGGTGGATGCTTGATTCCAAATCGTAAAGGTATGTTTGCAGGGTCAAGGAATCAATTCAAATTATAAATGACATGATAGCAAATGGATGTAACTGTTGGCAGGCATGCTCGGTGAAGCTTTGCAGGCTTTAATAAGACTAATGCCTTTATGAATCTGGACTTTGGCCATTTCAGAAGAAAGAAGGACAAGAAAATGATGATCGCAGGACAGGATGTGGTTTTAATGCATTTCGTTTTATAATGAAGTTTGCTTTCCTCTCCTCACCTCCTGATTCTTTGCAGAAGACAGGGATTCTGAGGTAGCACAGCACACAGGTGAGACACTGTGTTTGACATCCAACTGTGCCTCGGTTTCCCACGGTAATTAAGTTTTGGAGTCACGTCAGGAGATACTGTGACTCGTCAAACTAGCTGGATTTGGTGTCATGTGGAGGGTAATATATGTACAAGCCTGTGTTTGTGGGACTGGCTCTGCATGTATTGTGAGGCTCTCCGATTAAATGAGGGGATGTTGAGGTGAAGTGGGTGAAGAAATGAAGAGCTTTTCACAGAGTTCAACAACTGGCTAAGCTACAGCGCCGGTGTTAGGAGAAGTGCTTCATGTCCTCCTGAGTGAATCTGTCTTAGTCTGTAGGTATTGTTTGCGATGACGGGGGCATAATTGTTTAAAGTAAGAGGGCCTATTTTTGTCTTTATTGTGGTGCTGCAGCAGTGTAGCTGCTACAGCCATTAGCCTGCCTTGGGTCATTTTAGCAGTGAGGCTTCTACTATTCCAATATTAATGTATGCCGTTGTCTGTTGTCAAGCAAATTACCTGGAACATACAGATGGGGAATAATGGGATACAATGAATCCCATTATTTAGCTGAATAGCTTTTGTCACCTGTTTCGTTTTTTGTGAGGAAAAGCATGACAGCAGCAAAAATGTTGGTTGGTCAAAAGAACTTCAGTGATAATAAGGAAGTCGTATTTCCCACATAACTGCAATGTCAAGTACTTGGGAATATGGCCTTGTGTCTCTCTCCAGCATGAAGTGAAACCCCAGTTGCACATCGCCTTTCATTTCACAGCCATTCTTCTTTCACTGCAGTGAGCAGGGCAGCACTGAGCTGTGGTTTGGGAGGCGGTGGGGGCCCCAATCCATCCAGTCAATAAAGGGAGTCTGATTAACATTTTTATTCAATCTGTATGTTTCAGTAGGCACCGACTATGGAGCTGTAGGTGTAAATGACCGAACCAAACGGGTCGACAAGCGCCTGAATGACAGGAGCACAGCACAAGAATGGCATGCTGCAAATAGTCTGGAATACAAAGACCGTACCCATGTATCCCCAAGGGAGAAACTTTGATTTATTTACAAACTGTTGGGCTCTGTGCTAAATAACAGTCAAACGCGGGTGGTGTATGCTTGTGTTGTTTCCAAATGAAAGAAGCTCTTGGAAGAAACAGAGCTCTCATCTCCAGCATTTTCTTCCTGACAAGAGGCACCTCATTTGTACCCAACTGTTTCTGTCACTGCCATCACCTATTAGACAGTCGTCCTTCAACAGCTGGGATGTGATGCTGTGTGTACACACATCAGGCTTTAAAAGGAACGCATGATTGGTTACATATTCTAAAGTGATGTTCAAGACACTGTCACTTGCACAGATGTATTGCTCTTCAGAATTCTTCTTGAGAAGACATTTTTGACTTCCCTTTAGGCCATGTCCACACATACCTAAACAATCTTTTTTTCCTTTCTTCCTCTGTGACATCATATCAAGATT
>NW_027615640.1:0-7500 GCF_965212315.1 Lampetra planeri
TACACACAGACACAGACACACAGTCACACACACAGACACACACAGATATACACACAGACACACAGTCACACACACAGACACACAGTCACACACACACAGAGACACACACACAGACACACAGTCACACACAGACACACACAGACACACACAGACACACACAGACACACACAGACACACACAGACACACAGTCACACAGACAGACACACACACAGACACACACACAGACACACACACAGACACAGACACACAGACACAGACACACAGACACACACACAGACACACACACAGACACACACACAGACACACACACAGACACAGACACACACACAGACACACACACAGACACACACACAGACACAAACAGGACCCTGCGGGGTGGGCTGGTAGGAATAATACTTAGTATCGGTGCAGGGATATCGACCGGGCTGGGTGGAGAGGGGCTGGGTGGGGAGGGGCTGGGTGGGGAGGGGCTGGGTGGGGAGGGGCTGGGTGGAGAGGGGCTGGGTGGGGAGGGGCTGGGTGGGGAGGGGCTGGGTGGGGAGGGGCTGGGTGGAGAGGGGCTGGGTGGGGAGGGGCTGGGTGGGGAGGGGCTGGGTGGAGAGGGGCTGGGTGGGGAGGGGCTGGGTGGGGAGGGGCTGGGTGGGGAGGGGCTGGGTGGGGAGGGCCTGGGTGGGGAGGGGCTGGGTGGGGAGGGGCTGGGTGGGGAGGGGCTGGGTGGGGAGGGCCTGGGTGGGGAGGGCCTGGGTGGGGAGGGGCTGGGTGGGGAGGGCCTGGGTGGGGAGGGGCTGGGTGGGGAGGGGCTGGGTGGGGAGGGCCTGGGTGGGGGAGGGCCTGGGTGGGGAGGGGCTGGGTGGGGAGGGGCTGGGTGGGGAGGGGCTGGGTGGGGAGGGGCTGGGTGGGAGAGGGGCTGGGTGGGGAGGGCTGGGTGGGGAGGGGCTGGGTGGAGAGGGGCTGGGTGGGGAGGGGCTGGGTGGGGAGGGGCTGGGTGGAGAGGGGCTGGGTGGGGAGGGGCTGGGTGGGGAGGGGCTGGGTGGGGAGGGGCTGGGTGGGGAGGGCCTGGGTGGGGAGGGGCTGGGTGGGGAGGGGCTGGGTGGGGAGGGCCTGGGTGGGGAGGGCCTGGGTGGGGAGGGCCTGGGTGGGAGGGCCTGGGTGGGGAGGGGCTGGGTGGGGAGGGCCTGGGTGGGGAGGGGCTGGGTGGGGAGGGCCTGGGTGGGGAGGGGCTGGGTGGGGAGGGGCTGGGTGGGGAGGGCCTGGGTGGGGGAGGGCCTGGGTGGGGAGGGGCTGGGTGGGGAGGGGCTGGGTGGGGAGGGGCTGGGTGGGGAGGGGCTGGGTGGGGAGGGGCTGGGTGGGGAGGGGCTGGGTGGGGAGGGGCTGGGTGGGGAGGGGCTGGGAGGGGCTGGGAGGGGCTGGGAGGGGCTGGGAGGGGAGGGGCTGGGTGGGGAGGGGGCTGGGAGGGCTGGGTGGGGAGGGGCTGGGTGGGGAGGGGCTGGGTGGGGAGGGCCTGGGTGGGGAGGGGGCTGGGTGGGGAGGGCCTGGGTGGGGAGGGGCTGGGTGGGGAGGGGCTGGGTGGGGAGGGCCTGGGTGGGGGAGGGCCTGGGTGGGGGAGGGCCTGGGTGGGGGAGGGCCTGGGTGGGGAGGGGCTGGGTGGGGAGGGGCTGGGTGGGGAGGGGCTGGGTGGGGAGGGGTGGGGAGGGGCTGGGTGGGGAGGGGCTGGGTGGGGAGGGGCTGGGTGGGGAGGGCCTGGATGGGGAGGGGCTGGGAGGGGCTGGGTGGGGAGGGGCTGGGTGGGGAGGGCCTGGGTGGGGAGGGGCTGGGAGGGGCTGGGTGGGGAGGGGCTGGGTGGGGAGGGGCTGGGTGGGGAGGGCCTGGGTGGGGAGGGCCTGGGTGGGGAGGGCCTGGGTGGGTAGGGGCTGGGTGGGGAGGGGCTGGGTGGGGAGGGGCTGGGTGGGGAGGGCCTGGGTGGGGAGGGGCTGGGTGGGGAGGGGCTGGGTGGGGAGGGGCTGGGTGGGGAGGGGCTGGGTGGGGAGGGGCTGGGTGGGGAGGGGCTGGGTGGGGAGGGGCTGGGTGGGGAGGGGCTGGGTGGGGAGGGGCTGGGTGGGGAGGGGCTGGGTGGGGAGGGGGCTGGGTGGGGAGGGGCTGGGTGGGGAGGGGCTGGGTGGGGAGGGGCTGGGTGGGGAGGGGCTGGGTGGGGAGGGCCTGGATGGGGAGGGGCTGGGAGGGGCTGGGTGGGGAGGGGCTGGGTGGGGAGGGCCTGGGTGGGGAGGGGCTGGGAGGGGCTGGGTGGGGAGGGGCTGGGTGGGGAGGGGCTGGGTGGGGAGGGCCTGGGTGGGGAGGGCCTGGGTGGGGAGGGCCTGGGTGGGGAGGGGCTGGGAGGGGCTGGGTGGGGAGGGGCTGGGTGGGGAGGGCCTGGGTGGGGAGGGGCTGGGTGGGAGGGCCTGGGTGGGGAGGGCCTGGGTGGGGAGGGGGCTGGGTGGGGAGGGCCTGGGTGGGGAGGGCCTGGGTGGGGAGGGGCTGGGTGGGGAGGGGCTGGGTGGGGAGGGGCTGGGTGGGGAGGGGCTGGGTGGGGAGGGCCTGGGTGGGGAGGGGCTGGGTGGGGAGGGGCTGGGTGGGGAGGGCCTGGGTGGGGAGGGGCTGGGTGGGGAGGGCCTGGGTGGGGAGGGGCTGGGTGGGGAGGGGCTGGGTGGGGAGGGGCTGGGTGGGGAGGGGCTGGGTGGGGAGGGGCTGGGTGGGGAGGGGCTGGGTGGGGAGGGGCTGGGTGGGGAGGGGCTGGGTGGGGAGGGCCTGGGTGGGGAGGGCCTGAGTGGGGAGGGCCTGGGTGGGGAGGGGCTGGGAGGGGCTGGGTGGGGAGGGCCTGGGTGGGGAGGGGCTGGGTGGGGAGGGCCTGGGTGGGGAGGGCCTGGGTGGGGAGGGCCTGGGTGGGGAGGGGCTGGGTGGGGAGGGCCTGGGTGGGGAGGGGCTGGGTGGGGAGGGGCTGGGTGGGGAGGGCCTGGGTGGGGAGGGGCTGGTGGGGAGGGGCTGGTGGGGAGGGGCTGGGTGGGGAGGGGCTGGTGGGGAGGGGCTGGGTGGGGAGGGGCTGGGTGGGGAGGGGCTGGGAGGGGCTGGGTGGGGAGGGGCTGGGAGGGGCTGGGTGGGGAGGGCCTGGGTGGGGAGGGGCTGGGTGGGGAGGGACTGGGTGGGGCGTCAACACCCCCCCACCACCACCCACCACCACCCACCACCACCTGCTGCACTAGGCCTCGCGAAGCCTTCCCTGCACTAGGCCTCGCGAACCCTGCTGCACTAGGCCTCGCGAAGCCTTCCCTGCAGTAGGCCTCGCGAAGCCTTCCCTGCAGTAGGCCTCGCGAAGCCTTCCCTGCAGTAGGCCTCGCGAAGCCTTCCCTGCAGTAGGCCTCGCGAACCCTGCTGCACTAGGCCTCGCGAAGCCTTCCCTGCAGTAGGCCTCGCGAAGCCTTCCCTGCAGTAGGCCTCGCGAAGCCTTCCCTGCACTAGGCCTCGCGAAGCCTTCCCTGCAGTAGGCCTCGCGAAGCCTTCTCTGCAGTAGGCCTTGCGAAGCCTTCTCTGCACTAGGCCTCGCGAAGCCTTCTCTGCAGTAGGCCTCGCGAAGCCTGCTGCACTAGGCCTCGCGAACCCTGCTGCACTAGGCCTCGCGAAGCCTTCTCTGCAGTAGGCCTCGCGAAGCCTTCTCTGCACTAGGCCTCGCGAAGCCTGCTGCACTAGGCCTCGCGAAGCCTTCTCTGCAGTAGGCCTCGCGAAGCCTTCTCTGCACTAGGCCTCGCGAAGCCTGCTGCACTAGGCCTCGCGAAGCCTTCTCTGCACTAGGCCTCGCGAAGCCTGCTGCACTAGGCCTCGCGAAGCCTTCCCTGCAGTAGGCCTCGCGAAGCCTTCTCTGCACTAGGCCTCGCGAACCCTGCTGCACTAGGCCTCGCGAAGCCTTCCCTGCAGTAGGCCTCGCAAAGCCTTCTCTGCACTAGGCCTCGCGAAGCCTTCTCTGCAGTAGGCCTCGCGAAGCCTTCTCTGCAGTAGGCCTCGCGAAGCCTTCTCTGCAGTAGGCCTCGCGAAGCCTTCTCTGCAGTAGGCCTCGCGAAGCCTTCCCTGCAGTAGGCCTCGCGAAGCCTTCTCTGCACTAGGCCTCGCGAAGCCTTCTCTGCAGTAGGCCTCGCGAAGCCTTCTCTGCAGTAGGCCTCGCGAAGCCTTCTCTGCAGTAGGCCTCGCGAAGCCTTCTCTGCAGTAGGCCTCGCGAAGCCTTCCCTGCAGTAGGCCTTGCGAAGCCTTCTCTGCACTAGGCCTCGTGAAGCCTTCTCTGCAGTAGGCCTCGCGAAGCCTTCCCTGCAGTAGGCCTCGCGAAGCCTTCTCTGCAGTAGGCCTCGCGAAGCCTGCCGCACTAGGCCTCGCGAAGCTTGCCGCACTAGGCCTCGCGAAGCCTTCCCTGCAGTAGGCCTCGCGAAGCCTTCTCTGCAGTAGGCCTCGCAAAGCCTGCTGCACTAGGCCTTGCGAAGCCTTCTCTGCAGTAGGCCTCGCGAAGCCTTCTGTGCAGTAGGCCTCGCGAAGCCTGCCGCACTAGGCCTCGCGCCGTGCTTTTCGTGCACAAATAAGGCGATTGAATGTATCTCGTCTCTGTGTTAATAAATGTATCTGTGTTAAAAAAAACGTGCTGCGTTTCAGTAAAGTAAATTAGAAGCGAAGTTTAAAGTTTCGCCGTGAGGCGCCGGAAGCGACGGCCATCTTGTTTAGTTCACAGATCGCAGGGGGAGCGGGCGGCCATCTTGTCGGACAGGGTCATGCCAAGTGTTTGCAGTAGGGGGCGATGTTGATACACGGACGGACGGACGGACACATTAATCTATTGGTGGTCTGGTCCACTTCGTTCCGACCAGTATAACTCCGCTGTTCCATCTCTCCCGTTCCATCTCTCTCGTTCCATCTCTCTCGTTCCAACTCTCTCGTTCCATCTTTGTTCCATCTTTGTTCCATCTCTCGTTCCAACTCTCTCGTTCCAACTCTCTCGTTCCATCTTTGTTCCATCTCTCTCGTTCCATCTCTCCCGTTCCATCTCTCTCGTTCCATCTCTCTCGTTCCATCTCTCTCGTTCCATCTCTCTCGTTCCATCTCTCTCGTTCCATCTCTCTCGTTCCATCTCTCTCGTTCCATCTCTCTCGTTCCATCTCTCTCGTTCCAACTCTCTCGTTCCATCTCTCTCGTTCCATCTTTGTTCCATCTCTCTCGTTCCATCTCTCCCGTTCCATCTCTCTCGTTCCATCTCTCTCGTTCCATCTCTCTCGTTCCATCTCTCTCGTTCCATCTCTCTCGTTCCATCTCTCTCGTTCCATCTCTCTCGTTCCATCTCTCTCGTTCCATCTCTCTCGTTCCATCTTTGTTCCATCTTTGTTCCATCTCTCGTTCCATCTCTCGTTCTAACTGTTCCATCTCTCTCGTTCCAACTCCACCGTTCCATCTCCGCCGTTCTCGCCCCCCAGGTCTCTACGGCAACCGCCTGAACGCTTTCGTGCGTCACTTTGAGGCTCTTCGCTACGACGCCGCGGATCTCCGTGCACAGCACGAGAGGGCAAAACGCTCACCAGGAGACACTCACCAACCCCTCACCCTCACCTTCCACGCCCTGGGGAGGTGAGTGGGGGGGTGGTGAGTGGGTGGGTGGGTGAGTGGGTGAGTGGGTGGGTGGGTTGGTGAGTGGGTGAGTGGGTGGGTGGGTGGGTGAGTGGGTGAGTGGGTGGGTGGGTGGGTGAGTGGGTGAGTGAGTGGGTGAGTGGGTGAGTGAGTGGGTGAGTGAGTGGGTGAGTGAGTGGGTGGGTGAGTGGGTGGGTGAGTGGGGTGGTGACACACAGGCACGAGAGGGCAAAACGCTCACCAGGAGACACTCACCAACCCCTCACCCTCACCTTCCACGCCCTGGGGAGGTGAGTGGGGGGTGGGGGTGAGTGGGTGGGTGAGTGGGTGGGTGAGTGAGTGGGTGAGTGGGTGGGTGGGTAGGTGGGTGGGTGAGTGGGTGGGTGGGTGGGTGAGTGGGTGGGTGGGTGGGTGGGTGGGTGGGTGGGTGTGTGAGTGGGTGGGTGAGTGTGTGAGTGGGTGGGTGAGTGGGTGAGTGGGTGGGTGAGTGGGTGAGTGGGTGAGTGGGTGGGTGAGTGGGTGGGTGGGTGAGTGGGTGGGTGAGTGGATGGGTGAGTGGGTGGGTGAGTGGGTGGGTGAGTGGGTGGGTGGGTGAGTGGGTGGGTGAGTGGGTGGGTGAGTGGGTGGGTGAGTGGGTGGGTGAGTGGGTGGGTGAGTGGGTGGGTGAGTGGGTGGGTGAGTGGGTGGGTGAGTGGGTGGGTGAGTGGGTGGGTGGGTGGGTGGGTGGGTGGGTGAGTGGGTGGGTGGGTGAGTGGGTGGGTGGGTGAGTGGGTGGGTGAGTGGGTGGGTGAGTGGGGTGGTGACACACAGGCACGAGAGGGCTAGACGCTCACCAGGAGACACTCACCAACCCCTCACCCTCACCTTCCACGCCCTGGGGAGGTGAGTGGGGTGGTGAGTGGGTGGTGAGTGGGGGTGGTGAGTGGGTGGGTGAGTGGGTGGGTGAGTGAGTGGGTGAGTGGGTGAGTGGGTGAGTGGGTGGGTGAGTGGGTGGGGGGTGGGTGAGTGGGGTGGTGACACACAGGCACGAGAGGGCAAAACGCTCACCAGGAGACACTCACCAACCCCTCACCCTCACCTTCCACGCCCTGGGGAGGTGAGTGGGGGGTGGGGGTGAGTGGGTGGGTGAGTGAGTGGGTGGGTGAGTGGGTGGGTCAGTGAGTGGGTGAGTGGGTGAGTGGGTGGGTGGGTGGGTCAGTGAGTGGGTGAGTGGGTGAGTGGGTGGGTGGGTGAGTGGGTGGGTGAGTGAGTGGGTGAATGAGTGGGTGAGTGGGTGAGTGGGTGAGTGGGTGAGTGGGTGAGTGAGTGGGTGGGTGGGTGAGTGAGTGGGTGAGTGGGTGGGGGGTGGGTGAGTGGGTGGGTGAGTGGGTGGGTGAGTGGGTGGGTGAGTGGGTGGGTGAGTGGGGTGGTGACACACAGGCACGAGAGGGCTAGACGCTCACCAGGAGACACTCACCAACCCCTCACCCTCACCTTCCACGCCCTGGGGAGGTGAGTGGGGGGTGGAGGGGGGTGGGTGAGTGGGTGGGTGGGTGGGTGAGTGGGTGGGTCAGTGAGTGGGTGAGTGGGTGAGTGGGGGTGGTGAGTGGGTGGTGGGTGGGTGGTGGGTGAGTGGGGTGGTGGGTGAGTGGGGTGGTGAGTGGGGGTGGTGAGTGGGTGAGTGAGTGGGTGAGTGAGTGGGTGAGTGAGTGGGTGAGTGAGTGGGTGAGTGAGTGGGTGAGTGAGTGGGTGAGTGAGTGAGTGGGTGAGTGAGTGAGTAGGTGGGTGGGTGGGTGGGTGAGTGAGTGGGTGGGTGGGTGGGTGAGTGAGTGGGTGGGTGGGTGGGTGAGTGAGTGGGTGAGCGAGTGGGTGAGTGGGTGGGTGAGTGAGTCTTG
>NW_027615640.1:17500-37826 GCF_965212315.1 Lampetra planeri
TGGTGGTTACCTCTTCACGCAACACTACGGCTCTCGCGATAACGTCATCGCTCAGGTGATGAGGGGGGGTTACCGTGGTTACCGTGGTGGTTACCGTGGTGGTTACCGTGGTTGTTAACGTGGTTGTTAACGTGGTTACCGTGGTGGTTACCTCTTCACGCAACACTACGGCTCTCGCGATAACGTCATCGCTCAGGTGATGAGGGGGGGTTACCGTGGTTACCGTGGTGGTTACCGTGGTGGTTACCGTGGTTGTTACCGTGGTTGTTAACGTGGTTACCGTGGTGGTTACCTCTTCACGCAACACTACGGCTCTCGCGATAACGTCATCGCTCAGGTGATGAGGGGGGGTTACCGTGGTTACCGTGGTGGTTACCGTGGTGGTTACCATGGTTGTTAACGTGGTTGTTAACGTGGTTACCGTGGTGGTTACCTCTTCACGCAGCACTACGGCTCTCGCGATAACGTCATCGCTCAGGTGATGAGGGGG
Organism: Lampetra planeri; assembly: GCF_965212315.1. Lineage (NCBI taxonomy): Eukaryota > Metazoa > Chordata > Hyperoartia > Petromyzontiformes > Petromyzontidae > Lampetra > Lampetra planeri. The sequence continues at coordinate 17,991 of NW_027615640.1, forward strand.
GTTACCGTGGTTACCGTGGTTACCGTGGTTGTCGTGGTGGTTAACGTGGTTACCGTGGTGGTTACCTCTTCACGCAACACTACGGCTCTCGCGATAACGTCATCGCTCAGGTGATGAGGGGGGGTTACCGTGGTTACCGTGGTGGTTACCTCTTCACGCAACACTACGGCTCTCGCGATAACGTCATCGCTCAGGTGATGAGGGGGGGTTACCGTGGTTACCGTGGTGGTTACCTCTTCACGCAGCACTACGGCTCTCGCGATAACGTCATCGCTCAGGTGATGAGGGGGGGGTTACCGTGGTTACCGTGGTGGTTACCTCTTCACGCAGCACTACGGCTCTCGCGATAACGTCATCGCTCAGGTGATGAGGGGGGTTACCGTGGTTACCGTGGTGGTTACCGTGGTTGTTAACGTGGTTGTTAACGTGGTTACCGTGGTGGTTACCTCTTCACGCAGCACTACGGCTCTCGCGATAACGTCATCGCTCAGGTGATGAGGGGGGGTTACCGTGGTTACCGTGGTGGTTACCGTGGTTGTTAACGTGGTTGTTAACGTGGTTACCGTGGTGGTTACCTCTTCACGCAGCACTACGGCTCACGCGATAACGTCATCGCTCAGGTGGGGGGGTTACCGTGGTTACCGTGGTTACCGTGGTGATTACCGTGGTTAACGTGGTTACCGTGGTTGTTAACGTGGTTGCCGTAGTGGTTATCGTGGTTACCGTGGTGGTTACCGTGGTGGTTGCCGTGGTTACCATGATGGTTACGGTGGTTATTGTGGTTGTTACTGTGGCGGTTACCGTGGTGGTTACCGTGGTGGTTACCGTGGTGGTTTCCGTGGTTACCGTGGTGGTTACCGTGGTGGTTACCGTGGTGGTTGCCGTGGTTACCGTGGTTACCATGATGGTTATGGAGGTTATCGTGGTTACCGTGGCGGTTACCGTGGCGGTTACCGTTGTTTTTAACGTGGTGGTTCGTGTCGTTACCGTGGTGGTTGCCGTGGTGGTTGCCGTGGTGGTTGCCGTGGTGGTTGCCGTGGTGGTTGCCGTGGTGGTTGCCGTGGTTACCGTAGATTGCAGGCCACGTGAAGGCTCTGGATGCCATCTACCAGAACACAAACTTCAACGGCATCCGTGGAATCAACTTCATGGTGAAGAGAGTCAGGGTGAGAGTACACTCACCACTCACTCACCACTCACTCACCACTCACTCACCACTCACTCACCACTCACTCACTCAGTCAGTCACTCACTCACTCAGTCAGTCACTCACTCACTCAGTCATACACTCACTCAGTCAGTCACTCACTCAGTCAGTCACTCACTCACTCACTCACCACTCACTCACCACTCACTCACCACTCACTCACCACTCACTCACCACTCACTCACTCACTCACCACTCACTCACCACTCACTCACTCACCACTCACTCACCACTCATACACTCACTCACCACTCACTCACTCACTCACCACTCACTCACCACTCACTCACCACTCACCACTCACTCACCACTCATTCACCACTCACCACTCACTCACCACTCACTCACCACTCACTCACTCACTCACCACTCACTCACCACTCACTCACTCACTCACCACTCACTCACCACTCACTCACCACTCACTCACCACTCACCACTCACTCACCACTCATTCACCACTCACCACTCACTCACCACTCACTCACCACTCACTCACCACTCACTCACTCACTCACTCACTCACTCACTCACTCACTCACTCACCATCACTCACCACTCACCACTCACTCACTCACCACTCACTCACCACTCACTCACCACTCACTCACTCACCACTCACTCACCACTCACTCACCACTCACTCACTCACCACTCACTCACCACTCACCACTCACTCACCACTCACTCACCACTCACTCACCACTCACTCACTCAGTCAGTCACTCAGTCAGTCACTCAGTCAGTCACTCACCCACTCATACACTCACTCACCACTCACTCACTCACTCACCACTCACTCACCACTCACTCACTCACCACTCACTCACTCACCACTCACTCACCACTCACTCACCACTCACTCACCACTCACTCACTCACCACTCACTCACCACTCACTCACCACTCACTCACCACTCACTCACTCATACACTCACTCATACACTCACTCACACACTCACTCACCACTCACTCACCACTCACTCACCACTCACTCACCACTCACTCACTCAGTCAGTCAGTCAGTCACTCACTCATACACTCACTCACTCACTCACCACTCACTCACCACTCACTCACTCACCACTCACTCACCACTCACTCACTCACCACTCACTCACCACTCACTCACTCACCACTCACTCACCACTCACTCACTCACCACTCACTCACCACTCACTCACTCACCACTCACTCACCACTCACTCACTCACCACTCACTCACCACTCACTCACCACTCACTCACTCACCACTCACTCACTCACCACTCACTCACCACTCAGTCAGTCATACACTCACTCAGTCAGTCACTCACCACTCACTCACTCACTCACTCACCACTCACCACTCACTCACCACTCACTCACCACTCACTCACTCACCACTCACTCACCACTCACTCACCACTCACCACTCACTCACCACTCACTCACTCACCACTCACTCACCACTCACTCACCACTCACCACTCACTCACCACTCACCACTCACTCACCACTCACTCACCACTCACTCACTCACCACTCACTCACCACTCACTCACCACTCACTCACTTCATGGTGAAGAGAGTCAGGGTGAGAGTACACTCACCACTCACTCACTCACCACTCACTCACTCACTCACCACTCACTCATACACTCACTCACCACTCACTCACTCATACACTCACTCACTCATACACTCACTCACTCATACACTCACTCACTCATACACTCACTCACTCATACACTCACTCACTCATACACTCACTCACACACTCACTCACCACTCACTCATACACTCACTCACTCACTCATACACTCACCACTCTCTCACCACTCACTCATACACTCACTCACACACTCACTCACCACTCACTCATACACTCACCACTCACTCACCACTCACTCACCACTCACTGATACACTCACTCAGTCAGTCAGTCACTCACTCTGTCAGTCAGTCAGTCACTCACCCACTCACTAACCCACTCACCCACCCACCCACCCACTCACCCATCCACTCACCCACCCACCCACCCACTCACCCACCCACCCACCCACTCACCCACTCACCCACCCACCCACTCACCCACCCACCCACTCAATCAATCACCCACTCACTCATCCACCCACCCACCCACTCAATCAATCACCCACTCACCCACCCACTCACCCACCCACCCACCCACCCACTCACCCACCCACTCACCCACTCACCCACTCACTCACCCACTCACCCACCCACCCACTCACCCACCCACCCACCCACCCACCCACTCACTCACCCACCCACCCACTCACCCACCCACTCACCCACCCACCCACCCACTCACCAACCCACCCACTCACCCACCCACACACTCACCCACCCACTCACCCACCCACCCACCCACCCACTCATCCACCCACTCACTCACCCACCCACTCACTCACCCACCCACTCACTCACCCACTCACCCACCCACCCACCCACCCACTCACTCACTCACCCACCCACCCACCAACTCACCCACCCACTCACCCACCCACCCACTCACCCACTCACCCACTCACCCACCCACTCACCCACACACCCACTCACTCACCCACCCACTCACCCACTCACCCACCCACTCACCCACCCACCCACTCACTCACCCACCCACTCACCCACTCACCCACCCACCCACCCACTCACCCACCCACTCACTCACTCACCCACCCACCCACCCACCCACCCACCCACCCACCCACTCACCCACCCACCCACTCACCCACTCACTCACCCACCCACCCACCCACCCACTCACCCACCCACCCACCCACTCACCCACCCCCTCCCTCTCCCCTCACCCTCACCAGGTGAACGGCACGTGACCCCACGAACCCGTTCCGCTTCCCCAACATCGGCACTCACCCACCCACTCTCTCCTCACCCACTCACTCACCCACCCACCCACTCACTCACTCACTCACCACCCACCCACCCACTCACCCACTCACTCACCCACCCACCCACCCACTCACCCACCCACCCACCCACCCACCCACTCACCCACCCACCCACTCACCCACCCACCCACTCAATCAATCACCCACTCACTCATCCACCCACCCACCGACCCACTCAATCAATCACCCACTAACTCAGTCACCCACTCACCCACCCACCCACCCACCTACTCACCCACCCCCTCTCCCTCTCTCTCCTCACCCCTCACCCTCACCCCTCACCTCCCTCTCCCCTCACCCTCACCAGGTGAACGGCACGGACGAGGCACGTGACCCCACGAACCCGTTCCGCTTCCCCAACATTGGCACTCACCCACTCACTCACCCACTCACTCACCCACTCACTCACCCACTCACCCACCCACCCACCCCCTCTCTCTCTCCTCACCCTCACCAGGTGAACGGCACGGACGAGGCACGTGACCCCACGAACCCGTTCCGCTTCCCCAACATTGGCACTCACCCACTCACTCACCCACTCACTCACCCACTCACTCACCCACTCACCCACCCACCCACCCCCTCTCTCTCTCCTCACCCTCACCAGGTGAACGGCACGGACGAGGCACGTGACCCCACGAACCCGTTCCGCTTCCCCAACATCGGCGTGGAGAAGTTTCTGGAGCTCAGCTCGGAGCAGAACCAGGACGAGTTCTGCCTGGCCTACGTCTTCACGGACCGGGACTTCGACGACGGAGTGCTAGGCCTCGCCTGGGTCGCCGCACCCTCTGGTAACCGCTCACCACTCGCTCACTCACCACTCACTCGCTCACCACTCGCTCACCACTCGCTCACCACTCACTCGCTCACCACTCGCTCACCACTCGCTCGCCCGCTCGCTCACTCGCTCGCCCCGCTCGCTCACTCGCTCGCTCGCTCACCACTCACTCGCTCGCTCACTCGCTCGCCCCGCTCGCTCACTCGCTCGCTCGCTCACCACTCGCTCACTCGCTCACCACTCGCTCACCACTCGCTCGCCCGCTCGCTCACTCGCTCGCCCGCTCGCTCACTCGCTCGCTCGCTCACCACTCACTCGCTCGCTCACTCGCTCGCCCGCTCGCTCACTCGCTCGCTCGCTCACCACTCGCTCACTCGCTCACCACTCGCTCACTCGCTCGCCCACCACTCACTCGCCCGCTCACTCGCTCGCCCGCTCGCTCACTCGCTCACTCGCTCACCACTCGCTCACTCGCTCACCACTCGCTCACTCGCTCACTCGCTCGCCCGCTCGCTCACCTCGCTGGCCTACGTCTTCACGGACCGAGACTTCGACGACGGAGTGCTAGGCCTCGCCTGGGTCGCCGCACCCTCTGGTAACCACTCACCACTCACCACTCACTCGCTCACCACTCGCTCACTCACTCACCAGTACCGCTCACCCACTCGCTCACCACTCGCTCACTCACTCACCAGTACCGCTCACCCGCTCGCTCACCACTCGCTCGCTCGCTCGCTCGCTCGCTCACTCAGACACTCACTCACTAACTCATACACCCATCCACTCACTCGGTCACCACCCTCACCACTCGCTCACCACCCTCACCACTCGCTCACCACCCTCACCACCCTCACCACCCTCACCACTCGCTCACCACCCTCACCACTCGCTCACCACTCTCCTCACCACCCTCACCACTCGCTCACCATCCTCACCACTCGCTCACCACTCGCTCACCACCCTCACCACTCACTCACCACTCGCTCACCACTCTCACCACTCGCTCACCACTCTCCTCACCACTCGCTCACCACCCTCACCACTCGCTCACCACTCGCTCACCACCCTCACCACTCGCTCACCACTCTCCTCACCACCCTCACCACCCTCACCACTCTCCTCACCACCCCAGGCAGCTCTGGGGGCATCTGTGAGCGTCACCGCCTCTACTCGGACGGACGGCGCAAGTCCCTGAACACCGGCATCATCACCATCGCTCACTCACTCACTCACCACTCGCTCACCACTCCCTCACCACTCCCTCACCACTCGCTCACCACCCTCACCACTCGCTCACCACCCTCACCACTCGCTCACCACCCTCACCACTCGCTCACCACTCGCTCACCACCCTCACCACTCGCTCACCACTCGCTCACCACCCTCACCACTCGCTCACCACTCTCCTCACCACCCTCACCACCCTCACCACTCTCCTCACCACCCCAGGCAGCTCTGGGGGCATCTGTGAGCGTCACCGCCTCTACTCGGATGGACGGCGCAAGTCCCTGAACACCGGCATCATCACCATCGCTCACTCACTCCCTCACCACCCTCACCACTCGCTCACCACTCTCCTCACCACCCTCACCACCCTCACCACTCTCCTCACCACCCTCACCACCCTCACCACTCTCCTCACCACCCCAGGCAGCTCTGGGGGCATCTGTGAGCGTCACCCGCCTCTACTCGGACGGACGGCGCAAGTCCCTGAACACCGGCATCATCACCATCGCTCACTCACTCGCCTCACTCACTCGCTCACCACCCTCACCACTCCGCTCACCACTCTCCTCACCACCCTCACCACTCGCTCACCACCCTCACCACTCGCTCACCACCCTCACCACCCTCACCACCCTCACCACTCCCTCACCACCCCTCACCACCCCAGGCAGCTCTGGGGGCATCTGTGAGCGTCACCCGCCTCTACTCGGACGGACGGCGCAAGTCCCTGAACACCGGCATCATCACCATCGCTCACTCACTCACTCACCACCCTCACCACTCGCTCACCACTCGCTCACCACCCTCACCACTCGCTCACCACTCGCTCACCACCCTCACCACTCGCTCACCACTCTCCTCACCACCCCAGGCAGCTCTGGGGGCATCTGTGAGCGTCACCCGCCTCTACTCGGATGGACGGCGCAAGTCCCTGAACACCGGCATCATCACGGTGCAGAACTACGGGTCGGCCGTGCCGCCAAAAGTGTCCCACATCACGTTCGCGCACGAGGTGGGGCACAACTTCGGATCGCCGGTGAGTGGCCCACCCTGCACTACCGCCTAGCACTAGCACTAGCACTACCACTACCACTAGCACTAGCACTACCACTACCACTACCGCTAGCACTAGCACTAGCACTACCACTACCACTAGCACTACCACTAGCACTACCACTAGCACTACCACTAGCACTACCACTACCACTAGCACTAGCACTACCACTACCACTAGCACTACCACTAGCACTACCACTAGCACTAGCACTACCACTAGCACTACCACTAGCACTAGCACTACCACTACCACTAGCACTACCACTAGCACTAGCACTACCACTAGCACTACCACTAGCACTACCACTAGCACTACCACTAGCACTAGCACTAGCACTACCACTAGCACTACCACTAGCACTAGCACTACCACTAGCACTACCACTAGCACTACCACTACCACTAGCACTACCACTACCACTAGCACTACCACTAGCACTACCACTAGCACTACCACTAGCACTACCACTAGCACTAGCACTACCACTAGCACTACCACTAGCACTACCACTAGCACTACCACTAGCACTACCACTACCACTAGCACTACCACTAGCACTACACTACCACTAGCACTACCACTACCACTAGCACTACCACTACCACTAGCACTACCACTAGCACTACCACTAGCACTACCACTAGCACTACCACTACCCTAGCCTACCACTAGCACTACCACTAGCACTACCACTACCACTAGCACTACCACTAGCACTACCACTAGCACTACCACTAGCACTACCACTACCACTACCACTAGCACTACCACTACCACTAGCACTACCACTAGCACTACCACTAGCACTACCACTAGCACTAGCACTACCACTAGCACTAGCACTACCACTAGCACTACCACCTAGCACTAGCACTACCACTAGCACTACCACTACCACTAGCACTACCACTAGCACTACCACTAGCACTACCACTAGCACTACCACTACCACTAGCACTACCACTACACTAGCACTACCACTAGCACTACCACTACCACTAGCACTACCACTAGCACTAGCACTACCACTAGCACTCACTAGCACTACCACTAGCACTACCACTAGCACTACCACTACCACTAGCACTACCTCCACTAGCACTACCACTACCACTAGCACTACCACTAGCACTACCACTACCACTAGCACTACCACTAGCACTACCACTAGCACTACCACTAGCACTACCACTAGCACTAGCACTACCACTACCACTAGCACTAGCACTACCACTACGCACTACCACTAGCACTACCACTAGCACTACCACTACCTCCACTACCACTAGCACTAGCACTACCACTAGCACTACCACCAGCACTAGCACTACCACTACCACTAGCACTACCACTAGCACTACCACTAGCACTAGCACTACCACTACCACTAGCACTAGCACTAGCACTACCACTAGCACTACCACTAGCACTACCACCAGCACTACCACTAGCACTACCACTAGCACTACCACTAGCACTAGCACTACCACTACCACTAGCACTACCACTAACACTAGCACTACCACTAGCACTACCACTAGCACTACCACTAGCACTACCACTACCACTAGCACACCACTAGCACTACCACTACCACTAGCACTACCACTAGCACTACCACTACCACTAGCACTACCACTAGCACTACCACTACACCACTAGCACTACCACTCACACTACACTACCACTAGCACTACCACTAGCACTAGCACTAGCACTAGCCACTACCACTAGCACTACCACTAGCACTACCACTAGCACTACCACTACCACTAGCACTACACTACCACTAGCACTACCACTACCACTAGCACTAGCACTACACTCAGCCTACACTACCACTACCACTAGCACTAGCCACTACCTAGCACTACCACTAGCACTACCACTACCACTAGCACTACACCTACCACTAGCACTACCACTACCACTACCACTAGCACTACCACTAGCACTAGCACTACCACTAGCACTACCTCTAGCACTACCACTACCACTAGCACTAGCACACACCACTAGCACTACCACTACCACTAGCACTACCACTAGCACTACCACTACCACTAGCACTACCACTAGCACTACCACTAGCACTACCACTACCACTAGCACTACCACTAGCACTCCACTAGCACTACCACTACCACTACAGCACTACCACTAGCACTACCACTAGCACTAGCACTACCACTACCACTAGCACTACCACTACCACTAGCACTACCACTAGCACTACCACTACCACTAGCACTACCACTAGCACTACCACTAGCACTACCACTAGCACTACCACTACCACTAGCACTACCACTAGCACTACCACTACCACTAGCACTACCACTACCACTAGCACTACCACTAGCACTACCACTAGCACCTACCACTACCCACTAGCACTACCACTACCACTAGCACTACCACTAAGCACTACCACTACCACTAGCACTACCACTAGCCACTAGCACTACCACTACCACTAGCACTACCCTAGCACTACCACTAGCACTACCACTAGCACTACCACTACCACTAGCACTACCACTAGCACTAGCACTACCACTACCACTAGCACTACCACTACCACTAGCACTACCACTAGCACTAGCACTACCACTAGCACTAGCACTACCACTAGCACTAGCCACTAGCACTACCACTAGCACTACCACTACCACTAGCACTACCACTAGCACTACCACTACCTACTCCACTACCACTAGCACTACCACTAGCACTACCACTACCACTAGCACTACCACTAGCACTACCACTAGCACTACCACTAGCACTACCACTAGCACTAGCACTACCACTAGCCTACCACTAGCACTACCACTCACTACCACTAGCACTACCACTAGCACTAGCACTACCACTAGCACTACGCACTACACTAGCACTAGCACTACCACTAGCACTACCACTAGCACTACCACTAGCACTACTACTAGCACTACCACTAGCCACTAGCACTACCACTAGCACTACCCACTACCACTAGCACTACCACTAGCCACTAGCACTACCACTAGCACTACCACTAGCACTACCACTAGCACTACCACTAGCACTACCACTAGCACTACCACTACTAGCACTACCACTAGCACTAGCACTACCACTAGCACTACCACTACCACTAGCACTACCACTAGCACTAGCACTACCACTAGCACTACCACTAGCACTACCACTAGCACTACCACTAGCACTAGCACTACCACTACCACTAGCACTAGCACTACCACTAGCACTACCACTAGCACTACCACTAGCACTACCACTAGCACTACCACTAGCACTACCCACTAGCACTACCACTAGCACTACCACTAGCACTACCACTAGCACTAGCCACTACACTAGCACTACCACTAGCACTACCACTAGCACTACCACTAGCACTACCACTAGCACTACCACTAGCACTACCACTAGCACTACCACTAGCACTACCACTAGCACTACCACTACCACTACACTACCACTAGCACTACACTAGCACTACCACTACCACTAGCACTACCACTAGCACTACCACTAGCACTACACTAGCACTACCACTAGCACTACCACTAGCACTACCACTAGCACTACCACTAGCACTACCACTAGCACTAGCACTACACTAGCACTAGCACTACCACTAGCACTAGCCACTACCACTAGCACTACCACTAGCACTAGCACTACGCACTACCACTAGCACTACCACTAGCACTACCACTAGCCACTACCACTAGCACTACCACTAGCACTACCACTAGCACTACCACTAGCACTACCACTAGCACTACCACTAGCACTACACTCCACTACCACTAGCACTACCACTAGCACTACACTACCCACTAGCACTACCACTAGCACTACCACTAGCACTACCACTAGCCACTACCACTAGCACTAGCACTACCACTAGCACTACCACTAGCACTACCACTAGCACTAGCACTACCACTAGCACTACCACTAGCACTAGCACTACCACTAGCACTACCACTAGCACTACCACTACCACTAGCACTACCCTAGCACTACCACTACACTAGCCACTACCACTACCACTAGCACTACCACTAGCACTACCACTAGCACTACCACTAGCACTAGCACTACCACTAGCACTAGCACTACCACTAGCACTAGCACTACCACTAGCACTACCACTACCACTAGCACTAGCACTACCACTAGCACTACCACTACCACTAGCACTACCACTAGCACTACCACTACCACTAGCATCACTACCACTAGCACTAGCACTACCACTAGCCACTAGCACTACCACTACCACTAGCACTACCACTAGCACTACACTACCACTAGCACTACCACTACCACTAGCCACTAGCACTACCACTAGCACTACCCACTAGCACTACCACTAGCACTACCACTAGCACTAGCACTACCACTAGCACTAGCACTACCACTACCACTAGCACTACCACTAGCACTACCACTACCACTAGCACTACCACTAGCACTACCACTACACTAGCACTACCACTAGCACTACCACTAGCACTACCACTACCACTAGCACTACCACTAGCACTACCACTAGCACTACCCTACCACTAGCACTACCACTAGCACTACCACTAGCACTACCACTAGCACTACCACTACCACTAGCACTACCCACTAGCACTACACTAGCACTACCACTACCACTAGCACTACCACTAGCACTACCACTAGCACTACCACTAGCACTACCACTACACTAGCACTACCACTAGCACTACCACTAGCACTACCCTAGCACTACCACTACCACTAGCACTACCACTAGCACTACCACTAGCACTACCACCCTAGCACTAGCACTACCACTACCACTAGCACTCACCACTAGCACTACCACTAGCACTAGCACTACCACTAGCACTACCACTAGCACTAGCACTACACTAGCACTACCCTAGCACTACCACTAGCACTACACTAGCTACCCTAGCCACTACCACTAGCACTACCACTAGCACTACCACTAGCACTAGCACTACCACTAGCACTACCACTAGCACTACCACTAGCACTACACTACCACTAGCACTACCACTAGCACTACCACTAGCACTACCACTAGCACTACCACTAGCACTAGCACTACCACTAGCCACTAGCACTACCACTAGCACTACACTCGCACTACCACTAGCACTAGCACTACCACTAGCCACTACACTACCACTAGCACTACCACTAGCACTACCACTAGCACTAGCACTACCACTAGCACTACCACTAGCACTACCACTACCAACTAGCACTACCCTAGCCTAGCACTAGCACTACCACTAGCACTAGCACTACCACTAGCACTACCACTAGCACTAGCACTAGCCACTACCACTAGCACTAGCACTACCACTACCACTACCAGCTACCACTAGCACTACCACTACACTACCACTAGCACTACCACGCACTACCACTAGCACTACCACTAGCACTACACTAGCACTACCACTAGCAACTACCACTAGCACTAGCACTACCACTACCACTAGCACTACCACTACCACTAGCACTACCACTAGCACTACCACTAGCACTACCACTAGCTACCACTACCACTAGCACTACACTAGCACTACCACTAGCACTACCACTACCACAGCACTACCACTAGCACTAGCACTACCACTAGCACTAGCACTACCACTAGCACTACCACTAGCACTAGCACTACCACTACCACTAGCACTACCACTACCACTACCACTAGCACTACCACTAGCACTACCCACTAGCACTACCACCACTACCACTAGCACTACCACTACCACTAGCACTACCACTCACCACTAGCACTACCACTAGCACTACACTAGCACTACCACTAGCACTACCACTAGCACTACCACTAGCACTACCACTAGCCACTAGCCACTAGCACTACCACTACACTAGCCACTACCACTAGCACTAGCACTACCACTAGCACTAGCACTACCACTAGCACTAGCACTAGCACTACCACTAGCACTACCACTAGCACTACCACTAGCACTAGCCACTAGCACTACCACTAGCACTGCCACTACCACTAGTACTACACTAGCCACTACCACTAGCACTACCACTAGCACTACCACTACCACTAGCACTACCACTAGCACTACCACTACCACTAGCACTAAGCACTACACTACCACTAGCACTACCACTAGCACTACACTAGCACTAGCACTACCACTACCACTAGCACTAGCACTACCACTACCACTAGCACTACCACTAGCACTAGCACTACCACTAGCACTACCATAGCACTCGCACTACCACTAGCACTACCACTAGCACTACCACCACCACTAGCACTACCACTAGCACTACCACTAGCACTAGCACTACCACTAGCACTACCACTAGCACTACCACTACCACTAGCACTACCACTACCACTAGCACTACACTACACTAGCTCCCACTACCACTAGCACTACCACTAGCACTACACTCGACTACCACTACCACTAGCACTACCACTAGCACTAGCACTACCACTACCACTAGCACTACCACTACCACTAGCACTACCACTAGCACTACCACTAGCACTACCACTACCACTAGCACTACCACTAGCACTAGCACTACCACTACCACTAGCACTACACTACCACTAGCACTACCACTAGCACTACCACTAGCACTAGCCTACCACTAGCACTACCACAGCACTAGCACTAGCACTAGCCACTACCACTGCACTACCCACTAGCACTACCACTAGCACTAGCCACTACCACTAGCACTAACCACTACCACTACCACTAGCACTACCACTAGCAACACTAGCACTACCACTAGCACTACCACTAGCACTAGCACTACCACTAGCACTACACTACCACTACCACTACCACTAGCACTACCACTAGCACTACCACTAGCACTACACTAGCACTACCACTAGCCACTACCACTACCACTAGCACTACCGCTAGCACTACCGCTAGCACTACACTAGCACTAGCACTACCACTAGCACTACCACTAGCACTACCACTAGCACTACCACTAGCACTAGCACTACACTAGCACTACCACTAGCACTACCACTAGCACTACCACTAGCACTACCACTAGCACTACCACTACACTACCCTACTAGCACTACCACTAGCACTAGCACTACCACTAGCACTGCCACTACCACTACCACTAGCACTACCACTAGCACTAGCACTACCACTAGCACTGCCACTACCACTAGCACTACCACTAGCACTACCACTAGCACTACCACTAGTACTAGCACTACCACTAGCACTACCACTACCACTAGCACTACCACTAGTACTACCACTAGCACTACCACTAGCACTAGCACTACCACTACCACTAGCACTACCACTACCACTAGCACTACCACTTGCACTACCACTACCACTAGCCTACACTAGCACTACCACTAGCCACTAGCACTACCACTAGCACTACCACTACACTAGCACTACCACTAGCACTACCACTACCACTAGCACTACCACTAGCACTAGCACTACCACTAGCAGCCTACCACTAGCACTACCACTAGCACTACCCCACCACTACTACTACCACTACCACTAGCACTACCACTAGCACTACCACTAGCACTACCACTACCACTAGCACTACCACTAGCACTACCACTAGCACTACCACTAGCACTAGCACTACCACTAGCACTACCACTAGCACTACCACTACCACTAGCACTAGCACTACCACTAGCACTACCACTAGCACTACCACTAGCACTAGCACTACCACTAGCACTACCACTACCACTAGCACTACCACTAGCACTAGCACTACCACTAGCACTACACTACCACTAGCACTACCACTAGCACTACCACTAGCACTACCACTAGCACTACCACTAGCACTAGCACTACCACTAGCACTACCACTAGCACTACCACTAGCACTACCACTAGCACTAGCACTACCACTAGCACTAGCACTACCACTAGCACTACCACTTGCACTAGCACTACCACTAGCACTACCTCTACCACTAGCACTACCACTAGCACTACCACTACCACTAGCACTACCACTAGCACTACCACTAGCACTACCCACTACCACTAGCACTACCACTAGCACTACCACTACCACTAGCACTACCACTAGCACTAGCACTACCACTAGCACTACCACTAGCACTAGCACTACCACTAGCACTACCACTAGCACTACCACTAGCACTACCACTACCACTAGCACTACCACTAGCACTACCACTACCACTAGCACTACCACTACCACTAGCACTACCACTAGCACTACCACTAGCACTACCACTAGCACTACCACTAGCACTACCACCACCACTAGCACTACCACTAGCACTAGCACTACCACTACCACTAGCACTACCACTAACACTACCACTAGCACTACCACTAGCACTACCACTAGCACTACCACTACCACTAGCACTACCACTAGCACTACCACTACCACTAGCACTACCACTAGCACTAGCCACCGCACTACCACTAGCACTAGCACTACCACTAGCACTACCACTACCACTAGCACTACCCACTACCACTAGCACTACCACTAGCAACTACCACTAGCCACTACCACTACCACTAGCACTACCACTAGCACTACACTAGCACTACCACTAGCACTAGCACTACCACTAGCACTACCACTAGCACTACCACTAAGCACTACCACTAGCACTAGCACTACCACTAGCACTAGCACTACCACTAGCACTACCACTAGCACTAGCACTACCACTAGCACTAGCACTACCACTAGCACTACCACTAGCACTACCACTAGCACTACCACTAGCACTAGCACTACCACTAGCACTACCACTAGCACTACCACTACCACTAGCACTACCACTACCACTAGCACTACCACTAGCACTACCACTAGCACTACCACTAGCACTACCCTCAGCACTACACTACCACTAGCACTACCACTAGCACTAGCACTAGCACTAGCACTACCACTAGCACTACCACTAGCACTACCACTAGCACTACCACTAGCCACTAGCACTACCACTAGCACTACCACTACCACTAGCACCTACCACCACCACTACTACTACCACTACCACTAGCACTACCACTAGCACTACCACCACTACTACCACCACTACTACCACCCACTACCCAAAACCACCACTACTACTACCACTACTACTGTGTGAATATGACTGTGTGTGTGTCTGTGTGTGTGGTCTGTGTGTGGGTCTGTGTGTGTCTGTGTGTGTGTCTGTGTCTGTGTGTGTGTCTGTGTGTGGGTCTGTGTGTGTCTGTGTGTGTGTGTCTGTGTGTGTGTGTGTGTCTGTGTGTCTGTGTGGTCTGTGTGGGTGTCGGTGTGTCTGTGTGTGTCTGTGTGTGTGTGTCTGTGTGTGTGTGTCTGTGTGTGTGTGTGTCTGTGGTGTGTGTGGGGTGTCTGTGTGCGTGGTGTCTGTGTGCGTGTGTGTGGTCTGTGTGCGTGTGTGTGTCTGTGGTGTGTGTGTCTGTGTGCATGTGTGTCTGGTGTGTGTGTGTGTCTGTGTGCGTGTGTGCGGGTGGTGTCGTGTGTGTGTGTGTGGTGTGTGTCTGTGTGTGTGCGTGTGGTGTCTGTGTGGTGTGCGTCTGTGTGTGTGTGTGTGCGTTGTGTGCGTGTGTGGTGTTGTGGTGTGTGTCTGTGTGCGTGTGGTGTCTGTGCGTGTGTGTCTGTGTGGTGTCTGTGGTGTGTGTCTGTGTGTGGTGTCTGTGTGTGTGTGTCTGTGTGTGTGTGTCTGTGTGTGTGTGTGTGTGTCTGTGTGTGTGTGTGTCTGTGTCTGTGTGTGTCTGTGTGTGTGTGTCTGTGTCTGTGTGTGTGTGTCTGTGTGTGTGTTGTGTCTGTGTGTCTGTCTGTGTGTGTGGTGGTGTGTCTGTGTGTGTGTCTGTGTGTGTGGTCTGTGTGTCTGTGTGTGTGTGTCTGTGTGTGTGTGTGTGTCTGTGTGTGTCTGTGTGTGTGTGTGTGTCTGTGTGTCTGTGTGTGTGTGTCTGTGTGTGTGTGTCTGTGTCTCTGTCCAGCACGACTCAGGCTTGGCGTGCACCCCCGGCGCGTCCCCGTCACTCGCCCTCAAGGAGCAGGGCAACTACATAATGTTTGTGTGTGTGTCTGTGTGTGTCTGTGTGTGTGTGTGTGTCTGTGTGTCTGTGTGTGTGTGTCTGTGTGTGTGTGTCTGTGTCTCTGTCCAGCACGACTCAGGCTTGGCGTGCACCCCCGGCGCGTCCCCGTCACTGGCCCTCAAGGAGCAGGGCAACTACATAATGTTTGTGTGTGTGTCTGTGTGTGTCTGTGTGTGTGTGTGTGTCTGTGTGTCTGTGTGTGTGTGTCTGTGTGTGTGTGTCTGTGTCTCTGTCCAGCACGACTCAGGCTTGGCGTGCACCCCCGCGCGTCCCCGTCACTGGCCCTCAAGGAGCAGGGCAACTACATAATGTTTGTGTGTGTGTCTGTGTGTGTCTGTGTGTGTGTGTGTGTCTGTGTGTCTGTGTGTGTGTGTCTGTGTGTGTGTGTCTGTGTCTCTGTCCAGCACGACTCAGGCTTGGCGTGCACCCCCGGCGCGTCCCCGTCACTGGCCCTCAAGGAGCAGGGCAACTACATAATGTTTGTGTGTGTGTCTGTGTGTGTCTGTGTGTGTGTGTGTGTCTGTGTGTGTGTGTGTGTCTGTGTGCGTGTGTGTGTCTGTGTCTGTGTGTGTGTCCAGCACGACTCAGGCTTGGCGTGCACCCCCGGCGCGTCCCCGTCACTGGCCCTCAAGGAGCAGGGCAACTACATAATGTTTGTGTGTGTGTCTGTGTGTGTCTGTGTGTGTGTGTGTGTCTGTGTGTGGTGTGTGTGTCTGTGTGTGTGTGTCTGTGTGTGTGTCTGTGTGTGTCTGTGTGTGTGTGTCCAGCACGACTCAGGCTTGGCGTGCACCCCCGGCGCGTCCCCGTCACTGGCCCTCAAGGAGCAGGGCAACTACATAATGTGTGTGTGTCTGTGTGTGTGTCTGTGTGTCTGTGTGTGTGTGTCTGTGTGTGTGTGTCTGTGTCTCTGTCCAGCACGACTCAGGCTTGGCGTGCACCCCCGGCGCGTCCCCGTCACTCGCCCTCAAGGAGCAGGGGCAACTACATAATGTTTGTGTGTCTGTGTGTGTGTGTCTGTGTCTGTGTGTGTGTCTGTGTGTGTGTGTGTCTGTGTGTGTGTCCAGCACGACTCAGGCTTGGCGTGCACCCCCCGGCGCGTCCCCGTCACTCGCCCTCAAGGAGCAGGGCAACTACATAATGTTTGCTCGCGCTACGTCCGGCGACCGTGTCAACAACAACCGCTTCTCGCCCTGCAGCGTGGGCAACATCAGCGCCGTGCTGGCCGCAAAGCGCTCCTGTTTCACGGGTAACGTGGTGGTAACGTGGTGGTAACGTGGCGGTAACGTGGCGGTGACGTGGCGGTGACGTGGTGGTGACGTGGTGGTGACGTGGCGGTGACGTGGTGGTGACGTGGTGGTGACGTGGCGGTGACGGGCGGTGACGTGATGGTGACGTGATGGTGACGTGGGGTGGTGACGGGTGGACGTGGTGGTGACGTGGTGGTGACGTGGTGGTGACGTGATGGTGACGTGGTGGTGACGTGATGGTGACGTGATGGTGACGTGATGGTGACGTGGTGGTGACGTGATGGTGACGTGATGGTGACGTGATGGTGACGTGGTGGTGACGGTGGTGGATGGTGACGTGATGGTGACGTGATGTGACGTGTGGTGACGTGATGGTGACGTGGTGGTGACGTGGATGGTGACGTGATGGTGACGTGATGGTGACGTGATGGTGACGTGATGGTGACGTGATGGTGACGTGATGGTGACGTGGTGGTGACGTGGTGGTGACGGGTGGGGATGGTGACGTGATGGTGACGTGGTGGTGACGTGATGGTGACGTGATGGTGGTGGTGACGTGGCGGTGACGTGGGGTGACGTGATGGTGCACTGGTGACGGGTGGTGACGTGATGGTGACGTGATGGTGACTGGTGACGTGAGTGGTGACACTGGTGAGTGGCGGTGACGTGGGGTGACGTGATGTGACGTGATGGTGACGTGGGGTGACGTGGTGGTGACGTGGGGAGTGGGGTGACGTGGTGGTGACGTGGTGGTGACGTGATGGTGACATGGTGACGTGATGGTGACGTGGTGGTGACGTGGTGGTGACGTGGCTGGTGACGTGGTGAGTGGTGACGTGATGGTGACGTGATGGTGACGTGGTCGGTGACGTGGCTGGTGACGTGGTGGTGACGTGATGGTGACGTGATGGTGACGTGGTGGTGACGTGATGGTGACGTGGTGTGACGTGATGGTGACGTGATGGTGACGTGACTGGTGACGTGGTGGTGACGTGGTGGTGACGTGATGGTGACGTGGTGGTGACGTGGATGGTGACGTGGTGGTGACGTGGTGGTGACGTGTGGTGACGTGATGGTGACGTGGTGGTGACGTGATGGTGACGTGGTGGGTGACGTGGTGGTGACGTGGTGGTGACGTGATGGTGACGTGATGGTGACGTGGGTGACGTGGTGGACGTGATGGTGACGTGGTGGTGACGTGATGGTGACGTGTGGTGACGTGGTGGTGACGTGGTGGTGACGTGG